>NC_092514.1:55811418-55921418 GCF_047511675.1 Marmota flaviventris | reverse complement strand
TCAAAACCAAATCAGCCCAGATGTCCTTCAACAGGTAAATGGTTAAACAAACTGTGGTATGTCCATACCATGGAATAAATAAAAGGAATGAACTATTGATATACATAAAAACTTGGATGGGTCTCTAGGGAATTAAGCTATATGAAAAGAGTCAATTAAAAATTGTATATTGGATAATTCCATTTTTTATAACTTTATTTTATTCATTTATTTTTTTATGTGGTGCTGGGGATTGAACCCAGTGCCTCACATGTGCTAGGCAAGTGCTCGCTCTATCACTGAGACACAATCCCAGCCCAGATGATTCCATTTTTGAAATGACAAAATTTTAGAAGAGATCAGTGCTGCAAGGGTTAAGGAGGGGATGGAGTAGAGAAATAGGTGTAATTAAAAAAAAATGAGGAATTCTTGTGATGCTGGAACTGTTCAGCATCTTGACTGTAGTGATAGATATATGAATTTACACAGGTAATAAAATTGTATAGCACTTAATATGCACACACACATATACACACACTCACACACGAGTAAAACTAGAGAAATCTTTTTTTTAATTTTTATTTTTTAAGAGAGAGTTTTTTAATGTTTTATTTTTTGGCGGACACAACATCTTTGTTTGTATGTGGTGCTGAGGATTGAACCTGGGCCGCTCGCATGCCAGGCGAGCGCGCTACCGCTTGAGCCAAATCCCCAGCCCTAGAGAAATCTTTACAAGATTGGTGATTGCATCAAGGTCAATGTTCTGATTGTGATAGTATACTATAGTTTTGCAAAATGTTACCATTCAGTGAAAGTGGGAAAAATGAACAAGGGCTCTTATTATTTCTTACAACTACATGTGAATCTACAATTATCTCAGTTTTTTAAAAAAGCCATGATAAATCGTTAATGTTTCTACTAGAAATAAGAGGCAGAAGGGGCAGCCCTTGTGTTTCCTTTGTGAAATTCCAAAGAGGAAGATTAATAAATGTTATTCTCATTAGGGTAATCAATAAAATGATCATAACCATGTAGGGGGGATATTTGTATCTGTTGACCCAGTAATTCTACTTCTTGGAATTTATCATTAAAAATACATTAAGTTTTATGTGTTCAGATATTCATTGTGATATTATTTATAACAGTAAAAATATCTAAGTGATTAAAAACGGGGGATAAGTCTTATAAATTATGGTGTATCTAGGTGATAAAATACTCTATAAATTTCAAACATACTTTAAAAATATACTCAATAAAATGTATAGCAGGCACTCAATAAATGGAATTTGCTTTTCTTTTTTTTGGTATTTAAAGAGCTAATGTAGATAAACTTGACAAACTTTTGCCTGGAAAATGTAAGTTGTTGCTATTCTTCTAAGGGCTATTTCTCCCAGTTCCATCCTGAATAAAGCTATACTTTCAGGCAGAACAATGGCTAAGTGGCACATGAGAATGGCCCCTCTTCTGGCTAGCAAGGCATCAAAATGATTTCTTAGGGAGTCTGAGTCAAGAGATTGGGGCTACTTCCTTTCCAGGGGACTTATATTCCTACTCACATAATGAAGAAAATTGGGAACATTCTCCCTAGTACATGCATGTGCATATGTGCATGTGCACATGCATGTGCACGCACGCACACGCACACACACACACACACATATGGCGATAATCTCCAGGGAATCATGGAGTCTTTGAAGCAATGTCATCCCTGAGGACATAAAAATAACAGTGTTCTACTACATCAAGCACTGCTGATTGGGCACTGAGTATCTTACTGAATATCTGGTACTATCCTTGGTGGTTCTTCTTCTTCTTCTTCTTTTTTCAGTTGCAGATAGACACAATACCTTTTATTTTATTTGTTTATTTCTATGTGGTGCCAGGGATTGAACCCAGTGCCTCACACATGCTAGGCGAGCACCCTACCACTGAGCCCCAGCCGCAGCCCTGTATCCTATGTTCTTTATAACATTATTTACAAAATTTTCACAGCAACCTTAGTGGTAGATGTTCATCTGCATATCACAGACAAGGAAATTTGGGTTCAAAGAGGTGACTTATCAAGGTAGCTGGTAAGTGGCAGAGCTGGCACTGGAACCTAGGGCTGTCTGCCTCCAAAAAATTGTGATCTAACTCCACATACTACATTCGAAGGACTGACGAAGGGTATACTGTGTGGAAAGCATGCTGACACCGTCTGGAGGAGGCCTGGAAAAGTATCCTTGTTCTTCCAACTTAACTCATTGCAGGAAAAAGAAAAAATCTCTGGAGAGAGAAGCAGGCCTATTCTAAAGTCTTTCATCCCATTAGTAAGTTTTTCTGTTTAACCTGTATGCTTTCTGTTAAAATTCAACCCCTTCTCCTCTCTTCTGTTTCCAGTGAGGATGGTGAAGAGATGACACAGTACTCCTCCATGAAAGGTTCTAGGGAATAGAGAGGGCTTCTCTCTCTCTAGATTTGTTGAGGCCATGCCTAGGATGCTTCAGTCTCCTGGGTCTTTTGGATCTGTCCCAAGGTATCAAACTAAAAGACAAGCAGGAAGGACACACAAAAAAGGAGTAGCCCAGTCAGACCAAGGCCAGCTTGGAGAATGGCCCTGGAGTCTCTGGGACCTTAGTGCTGGGCCCAGAGTGAAGTTAAGGTGGGCAGTTTTTCCCATCAGGCTCAGCAGTGGGCTTCGTGTTTGACATCTACCCAGCTATAGAGGTCTGGCTGGCATCTCTCTCCCCAGAGGCTCTTATCTATTCTCAATATGACATCTCTATAGTTACCTTTCTCTCAGAAAGGAGGGGGCTGGGGATTCTGCCACTATATATTTCCCTTCCTTTTCAATATCAGCTCACTGTATATGGTGCAGGTCCAGGCAACCAAACTGGGTGCTTAGAGATGCTCATGGAAAGGAATAATTTTGTTAGGAGGATGCTGAGATCCCAATGCTAAGTCCAAAGGAGCTCTTCTAGGATGTCAAAGCCAGGATTGAAGTTCTTTCTTCTTTTTTCTCCACATGAGAGATAGGAGGGCAACTGGGGCCTGAGATTGGACACATAGAATGGAGGGGTATGTGTCATTCCTCTCTCCCTCTTCCAGATTGTTATTCTACCTTGCTGGGGCCCAAGCATGCTCACTGCTCACTTTGGCTCCCCTTGGTCCATCTACCCTATGGACAGGAGAGGGTTAAAGGCATGGTATGGGCAAGCTATAAATTTCCCATCAGTGTAGGGAGAGCAGGATTGTTGGCAGGGAGGGGGGCAGGGTTGGGGGGGAGGGGGAGCTGGGAAAAAGCCAGGAGGTTGTCTCTAGGTAACAATAAACACTGCAAGCAAGGAGCAGCTGTTACACTTACTCTCTCTGCATCACAATGCTGAAATAACACTAATAAACCAGTGTACCCAATGCACAGGCAGACATGCATTCAGGGCCGGGGCCCCAGTGTACACCTAGGGCTGCCCTCTGTTCCAGGGCAGGGCCCTTAATACCAGTGGACATATCAGTCCTGGCCTGGGTATACTTGTGGAAGGATGAGGACTGATGAGTCCTTCCCACCTCAATGGTATTTTCAGGATCAGGGTAGGATAGCAGAGGATAAGGATCCTGGGTTCAGATCCTGGAGGCGTTCACTGGTGGAAAGAATTCAAGTGTTGGTAGTTCTCAGTTGGGAGCTGGGAAGAGAGGAAGAGAGTGAGAGAGATAAAAGTACAGGGAACATAAAAGTATTTACCATGTTCTTTCAGACTGGAGAAGATGTGGTGGCCAGAAATGGGGGTAGTTAATGGGAGGTCAAAGAAAAGGGAGCACAGAAAGGAGTTTTAAGAAATAGGTGGATTGCTGGATGCAATGGTGCACATCTGTAATCCCAGTGACTCGGGAGTCTGAAGCAAGAGGATCACAAGTTCAAGACTAGCCTTAGCAACTTAGTGAGGTCCTAAGCAACTTAGTGAGAACCTGTCTCAAAATAAAAAATAAAAAGGGCTGGGGATGTGGCTTAGTGGTTAAGTGCTCTTGGGTTCAATCCCTGGCACCAATCAATCAATCAAAAAAGAGGAGGGATAAGCAGCAAGTGGTATAGAGGAGTTATTCTTATCTCTTCTGGGGATTAAGCCCCCCATCTACCTACACCCTAACTAATATACCCAGGCTCCCCCTCAATTTTATACTCAAGGCAGGTGATGGGTTAGCTTAGCTCAGGACTAAACTTTATTATGGGGTCTCTCAACTTGTGCTGCCAGAGAGAGGAATGATATAGCTGATTCCATCTCCCTGCACAAAGAGTGATTGGTCTGTCTCTTTCACCAAAAAAAAGCCATCTCTGGATCACCAGGAACAGTTGGGCAGAAGGCTTTTACCCTGGCTGAAAAGTAGAGCCACCTGCAATGAAACAGAATAGGCAAGTGAAAATTCAGGCTCGGTCACAGGCCCCAGGACTAGGATCACAGGCATAGACAGTTGTCTTAGTCTACCTTCTGATCTCTTTCTATTATGATATTCAGCACAGTACTCTATCATCCCCTGATTCAAAAAGGATAGAAATGTATATTGCCCACTGGCCTGTGAGAGGGGAAGGCATCAGCACTTTTAAAGACCTGTGTTTCTGCACCCACTGTTCATTCTGTACCAACAGCCTGTTCTGCCAATCTAAATACCCCTAGCTGCTCCTCTCTGGTCCTAGGTGTCTCTTTCTAAGGAAGAAACTACTGAGAAAAGGTGATAATTCTTTTAGGTTCTGATCTTGTTGTAGTGGTTTTCTTCTTCTTCTTTTTTTTTTTAAAAAGAGAGAGAGAAAGAGAGAGAGAGAGAGAGAGAGAGAGAGAGAGAGAGAGAGAGAGAGAGAGAATTTTTTAATATTTATTTTTTAGTTTTCGGCGGACACAACATCTTTGTTTTGTATGTGGTGCTGAGGATCGAACCTGGGCCGCACGCATGCCAGGCGAGCACGCTACTGCTTGAGCCACATCCCCAGCCCTGTTTTTTTTTTTTTTTTTTAATATTTATTTTTTAGTTTTTGGTGGACACAACATCTTTATTTTATTTTTATGTGGTGCTGAGGATCGAACCCAGTGCCGCGCGCATGCCAGACAAGCCAGTTACCGCTTGAGCCACATCCCCAGCCCCATTTTGTTTTTTTTTTTAATTTCTGAAAATGTAGAGTCAACTGGGTACATAATTCACTGGTGAGGCAGGCAAATGAGGCAGGGAGAAATAGTTGGGTGTACTTGGAAAGCTTTCTTCTGGAAAAAGTCCAGAGATACTGGGAGGCCTTAGCACATGTGAATGCCCAGTACTCCCTGTGCAATCCATAGATACAGTAAGGCAAGAATAACTGGACTCTCCTTATGGGAAGCTGCTCCTCTGAGAATGTTCAGCTTCTCCTGCTCTCTTCTCTTCTCCCACTTCCTTCTTTTTTCATAGCTAGGGTCTCTCCTCATCTAGATGAGTGATTTTCATCCACAGAGTTCAAAGTGGGGAGAAGGAGCAAAGAGAGTTCTAATAGGCCTGGGCCCCCTTCCCCTCTGTTGTTTTTATGAGCCACCCCCACTGCTGTGAGTCACTAGAACCTCAGGCTCTGCTGAGCTGCCAGCAGCCTTCTCCCTACCCCTTCCTCCAGCCAAGCAAAATGCACCCAAAAGGCCCCAGAGCCCACCATCTTCTTACCCATAGGGCCACAGCCCTCTTTCATCCCTAATAATAGTAATCTGTAACACAGGCACATTGAGATGACTGAGCACAGGAGTGTGAGAGACTACTGCATGTGCTCTATGCAGGCGCAGAGTGCTGGCTGCCATCTCCATGGAGCAGGATAACCAGCCAGGAGAGCTGGCACACTCAGGCATATAGCCCCATAGGCATGTGAGGGGAAGCAAGAGAGGATGGGGTAAGGATGCTGTTTCAGGAGCAGGGAGCAGGTATCTCCTTTTAGCTTTCTCTCTGGCCAGTTTCTCTCCTTGGCCTCTCTCCTTGAGTGCTAATGAACACCATGGTACAGCCACCTCCATCTACCCCTTTCTCTTCCTTTCCCCTTCTCCATAGCTTTGGGAATTATAGAGAGGGGATCTGCATAACAGCCTTCCAGGTGCCAAGGTAAGAGGTTCAGATTTCCAGGTCTCCCCCAACCACATACAGTGGGAAAATGGGGAGGAGGAAAGGGGTCCCCTTAGAGTAAAAGTTAAACCCTAGGCCATTGCTGAGCATTGTGGCTAGTTCTTTTTTTCCAGAAGGCAGAGAATTCTGGGTACTGTTTTCTCTACCTTCCAAACACTTCACATCTACCCTTCTTTTCCACAAAAGGCTCTGAACTTCTTCTGGACTCCAGGCTGTGGATCTGGAACCCTTGGCTAGACCTTGGGAATATGAGGTAGACCTGGTAGGGTTGAAAGAAAGGAAGCTCTATTTCTTTCTTTCTTTCTTTTCCTTTTCTTTCTTTTTTTTTTTTTTTTTTTTAAGAGAGGGGCTTTTTTTTTTTAAACTTTATTTTATTTATTTATATGTGGTGCTGAGGATCGAACCCAGGGCCTTGCACGTGCGAGGCGAGTACTCTACTGCTGAGCCATAACCCCAGCCTGGAAGCTCTATTTCTTTGAAAAACACCCAGAATCTGGAGTGAGTACTTTAAGGGCCTTTCTGCCCCTTCCATATTCCCCCAGTATGTTGAAGTAGGGATGAACAAAGGGCAACCATCAGCAAGAGAAAGGGTGGCTAGCTCTTTTTTAGAGAAAGCCTGCCATCCTCTCTCCTCCCTTACTGCATGCTCTTTTCCATTGCTCTGCATTCCAGAGTAGAAACAGCACCCACCTAATATATCCCCCAAATAATACTTCCTATGACTGTCCTGCCTTACATTCAGCAGTCAACTCCACAAGTGGGACTACAGGACTCAGTTTCCAAATGTCACCTCTCCATATTGTCTCTTTGCAGCCTTCTACCTCATCTCACCCAACAGAAGAACTTTCTTTGCAGTCCCTGCCACAGTTCTCCCCCTACCAACAGCCTTGATACCCTTGGAAGCCGGCAGGGGTCCTAGAAGAATTCTTCCTAGTCTGTCCTTGGGGGACCTGAGGACCTTCTTATCTTGGCTGCAGTGGAGAAGGCAAAGGATCAGACAGACCAGGGGCAGATTCTGAGGGTCTAAAGGCAGAGCAGGATGAGGCTGGGGGCACTTACAGAGGCAGATCCTGCTCTTCCCCAGGGCCTGGGTACTAAACTAGAGGAGAAGACAATTCTGGGGGTGGGAAAAAAGATGTGGGGGCATGAAAACTGTGACAAAATTTCCCCTGGCACTGCCTTCCAAACTTTGTGCCTAATCTTGCCCTTACCCCAAGTCAGCCTCATGAAGCACAGAACAAAGAATGTTGAATATATTCAGGAAAGGGGAGGATGCCAAGAAATTAAGCTTTGGCAACCTGGTGGTAAAGGCCCCATTTGCCTTCATCCTTCCCTCTTTAACCCTAGCTCATAAACAGTGACAAAAGAAAGCTAGTAGGAATGGAGGCGGTTGGAAACTTGCTTTTCTGTTCCAGGGTACATCAACACTACGTGAACCAAATGGGACCTAACCAAGAGCCCTAGGGCAGGGTACTACATGAATTTAGGGGCTTTTCTAATTCAGCCTTTAGGGCCTTGAATTTGAATTCTGTCTCTGTTCTAGGCTTAGACATTGGACAAGAGGTATAAGACTACCCCTTATTATACTTTTTGGCATAACTTTCTCCAGTGGTTTATATTATAGCAGGGAAACTTGTGAGAAGATTTCTAACAAAGTTCCATATTTAATGTTGACTGGAAGATTTATTTCTAGGTTAAAAAGTTGGAATAATTGGTTCATTTCCTTCCCTTAGAAGTTAAGATAAAATTCTGGAACGGGGACTAAAGGAAATCTGACTGCTTGGAATCAAGGGAATGGATGAGATGAACTATGAAACAGGCTATATAAAGAAAATGTCCCCCATGGGCTGGGGTTATGGCTCAGTGGTAGTGCTCTTGCCTAGCATGCGTAAGGCACTGGGTTTGATTCTTGGCACCACATACACATAAATTAAATAAAGGTCCATCAACAACTAAAAAATATTTAAAAAAAGAAAGAAAGAAAATGTTTCCCAGTAATGCTCCATAGAAAATGCACTTGCTTGACTCCCTAAGTTGCTTCCCAGACTCAGGGGACAAAAACATGAGGCTTCAGGCAACAGAATATAATGTCCTGCTGACTCTTCATTTGACTTTCCTCCCACTATACCTACCTTTCCTTTCCCTGTGTTCCCAGGAACTTTCTAAACCCAGGAACAAAAGCAGCTCCAAGACAGGATTCAAATGAATTCCCCTCTCTGGGTCTTGGTTTCCACATCTGTAAAATAATGGGGTCAGGCAAGATGAGCTCCAAGTTCCCTTCCTTGGAACAGAAAAGATTCTCTGATTCAGACCCTAAAAGGCACCAGTCCTAGTTTGCATGCCATTTTGCAGGTAACTTTGATGGCACTGTTTCAAGTCAAAATGTAGAAAGGCTGAGGATATAGCTCAGTGGTAGAGCTTGCCTAGCATGTGTGAGGTCCTGGGTTCAACCCCAAATATGGAGGTTGAACAGAAATATCTCTGAAATCTGCCTTTCTCTTCCCTCTCATCATAGTCTCTAGTTCCATGGTCCTTAGCTCTTGTACTTTCCTTCAGGGATCTCAAACCTCTGTCCCCACATTCCTTTCACAATTTTACAGCACTCCTTGGGATAAAAACCCAACTAGACAAAACCCCAGGGGCAAGAAAACAGCCTTACCTATTATTCTGATTGCAATTTTGGGCTCTAAGATTTGAGTCAATCAGCACAGTTCCATCCCTTTTGGAGGTCCTGGCAGGGGGGAAATCCTGGCACCTCTCCCCAGCGCCTCCCCTCCTCCTCTACCTTGCTATTCTCCATGCCAGAACGCAAAGTGGCCAGTGATTGATGGGCCCGAGTTCCCGGTAACCGCACCCAGTGGCCCAATCCTCCTCCCTTACCCAATCCCTCCCCTGTCCCTATTCAGAGATCAGATTGTCTCATGTTGGTCCCTGAGGTCCCATTAATTAAAAATACATCCAATTAAATGGCAGGTGAAAACGTGCTATTGGAGCTCTACACCCCCTTGCCCCAGCTTGGTCTCTCCACCCCCACCCCTCCTTCTAAGGCTCAGCTGTGCTTTGAGCTGAGAAAAGAGTGGGGGGCGGAGAAAGAGGGAGAGAGTAGAGGAAGACATAGGGGTGGGAGTATGATGGGGGGGCTACTTGAACCTCTGCCAGGGTAGCATGTGCCAGCCTGGGAGGGTGGCACCGTGCCCTGGTGTCTAATTTCTGGAGGTGTGAGTAGGTTCAGTCAGCTGGGTACCCACCTCCATTTCCCTTAAAGGGGCAGAGGGCAATCAGAGGATATGGTTAGCTCTGCTGCCATGCTTCTGGGCTTGATACGTGAAGGACGGAGTATAAATGAAAGAAGGATCTTAGAATGGTGTGTAATATTTAGGGGTTGGGAGGATCTGAGACTTCCATTCTTGGCATATCTCGGCTCATCCCCAAACTAGGAAGAAGATAACAAGGAGTGGGGAGCCGGATGGGACCCAGGTGGCAGGGCAGGGTGATGCTCCTGAGTCTGGCTGTACCTTTCCTGCAGGAAAGCTGAGAGAAAGATAGAGGGAGAGGGAGGGAGAGAGGGAGAGAGGAAGGAGCCATAATTTGGGTGGGAGCAGATGGATCAGATAGGATCAAATATACAAAGATGGATGTTCATGTGGGTACCATGTCCCTAAGTACTTAATGGGAAAGAGGGCTTAGAGGGACCTGTTCTGTTTGCTTTTTTCTTTAGGCAAAAAGCAGTAGCACTAGAGGGAAGTTACCTTGGCCTGGCTGCTGGCAGGCTGTGATTAGGACAAGCTCTGACCATTCTCATGCTCCTCCATCCTTAAAGGATCCCCAGATTTTTCCAGGTTATACATCTGCCCCACCCCATCCCAAGCCCTCCAGCCCCAAGTGATACAAGGCTAATAGGCACTTAGCACATTGAAGAGGAGTTAGAGAAGAAAGGGTGATGAAGAGTGGCACTCAGAATCCAGGCAGGAGTGGGGGTGCTGACCCAGGGCCCCCGCCTGGCCTCCTTGGCAGCCTCAGCACCTCCTCTCTTCACTGTAACGCTAATTGGAGATTTTAATCTGCACTGCTGCTCTGCTCAGGGTGCTGGGGGGAGTGCCAGCTGTGCAGTAATTCCAGTAGCACCGACTGTTTAATCAAGCTGTCCTCCTGGGGAGGGGCCCTCAGGCATGGGGGGAGGAGGAAGAAGAGGACCTCTGTCATCTCCCTGAGCCTATTCAGACTGGAAGAGCTTCATGGAGACTGAGGGTCAATTGTGGGGTCCTCACTCCTGTAGAAGCCTGTTGGCCATTTGGCATCACTAACAGAGCCATGACATTGCATAGGGTGGGTATGAGGCACAAGGACCAAAGCAGCCCCCTTTCCCATCCTGTTTTCTGACACCTTTTCTGGCTCAGAGCCTAGAGGTATCCTGAGTGTACTCCAGCCACTCAGTCTAAACACATCTATTAGACTGTCATGAGTTCTTCAGGTCTGTGCTGGAAGAGATGATGGGGTGACACACTTTTTCAGTCTCCAGCCCCCCAATACTTTCTCACTAACAAAGACACTTGGAATACTTGTAAAATATTCTCCCCCCTAAAAACCATAGACACCCCCACCCTCTGGGCCAGAAAGCAATTTTCAGGAGGCAAGGGGACAATGGGGTGGACAGCTAGAACCTGTTATACCCTGAAGGAGAGAGCACCTGTGTGAACTGCTCAGTACCTGGAACTAGGGGCTTTCCAAGCACAACTGGAAGTGCACTGAGCTAGCAGGCCACTAGGGCAGTGTTTAGGATCTTAAGTCATTTTAAATAAAGAACAAGTGGTTCCAGTTAATTCTTCTGACTCCTTGGCCCTCAGCTCTCAGACTCTCTGGGGGTGTCTCTGAGAGGTCAAGGAGAAAGGGTGCCCTCACCCAAATTGTCTGCTAAGGTGTGAGTTTTAATTGGTCAGCAGTGCCCTCGTGTGGCAGAAACCAAGACTGCAGTTGCCTGACTGGTATGGTTGCTTTGAGGAATCAGACATCCTGCTTGGCGGGTAAGAGTTATAAATGTTGGTATTCTCTGTACCATCAAGGTAGCCCATACATACCTCCTAGGTGACTACTTCCAGGGACATTTCCTGCTTTCTAACATCTGCTTCAGCCCTCTTATCTACCCTGTTTCACTTGCTCCACTTCTAACTCAAAAGCATCTGCCTCAAGGAAAGCAGCACCTTGCTCAGCGAAGGTACTTATTTGGGAGTGCTGCTTGAGCTATCAGAATTGCAGGAGTAAGAGGGATGCTGCTGAGAGAGGAAGCCAAGGGTCAAGAGGAAAAGATGATGTCACTCTAAGGCCTGGTAGGCAGGAAGATGCTCTGACCCCCCTGACATTCTTTAAAGGCCCCAGAGGAAAGCTGACACCTGAATTCCAAAGAGCAATATCCAGCTGATTCTTCCCTTCAGTCATCCATTTTCCATTTCCCAGGGAAGTCTGGGAATAAGTAGAGTCAGAAAGACTCTGGGAGCCTAAGATCTGAATCCTGGGAAACAGTCACCAGATAAAACACCTTTCCTTGAAAAGATCCAGGTACTCTACTAGGATGCACATCTAGGGATTCAACTTCCAGCTCCCAAGAAAAGGACTGCCTCTCCCTTCCCCTCTAGCCTCAAAGACCATCTACTTACTGGTCTTTTCCCTTTTAAAATTTTTATTTATTTAATTATTTTAGTTGTTGATAGACCTTTATTTTATTTATTTATATGCAATGCTGAGAATCGAACCCAGTGCCTCACATATGCCAGGCGAGTATGCTACTGTTGAGCCCCAGCCCCAGCCCCATTACTGGTTCTTTTCTATACCCACTAAATGGGGGGAAAGGTTCTGAACTACAGAAAAAGGAATGGATATTTGATAGCTGGAGGGACTCTCTGAAGGGTTTGAAAGTTAGCAAGACAAGGAGTTGAGTCTTCTTGCTGGAGATAATAAACAACAGAAATACCATCAGAAAAGCTGGACACACTGCCACATGTCTGTAGTCCCAGCTACTTGGCAGGCTACTTAGCAAAGAGGATTGCTTCTTGGGCAACATAATGAGACCTAGTCTCAAAAAAAAGAAGAAGAAGAGAAAAAAAAATGTTACTCCCAGAAAGAAATATGGCCCTATTTGGGATTAGGAGAAGGGAGAGCATACCTACCACCAGGCAAAGAGGACAAGGGTGGGCACTGGAGCCAGGTGACCCACCTGCTTTGGGCATTGGGAATGGAGGAAGCAGGCTGCAGGCATCTACTTCTGGTATTTCACACAGTGTTCGGACAGGTGCAGTCTCCCATTGAACCTAGAAAGGAGGTGAAGAAGCTGGTTAGAGGAAGGGAGAGGGACATCACTATTTTATCTTGATTTGAAGGAATAGAAAATAGCTTTTTGGAAAAGAAGTATTTTGTGTATGATAGGGGTAGTGGGTGAGTGGGGCAGCCATCCTAAAGAGAGGGCTGAAAGTGAGTAACCACATCAGCATGGAGGAAATATCTATTAACACAGCTGGCCAAGAGGAAACAACAGGAATGAAATGCTGGTGCCAAGAAAGGGAGTCACTTACTCTAGCTGGAAGAACTTGTTAACCAGAAGATAGGACACCAGAAAGCCATCAAATTAAAAAGCTAAGAAAACTCCTCTGGAGATCTCTGAGGGTAAGAAACTTCCCTGAGATCAGGGTACAGTGAGGCTGGGGGTATTACATTTAAAAGAAGATAGTGACCTCTGATTGGCCTTAAGTCCCTACCTGGCATTAAGTTCTTGGAAGAGACTGAATTTGCCAGGTTCTGAATGCAAGGTGTCTGATGGATGTCACCGAATTCCTCAGGGGCCACCCCTACTACTGTCACCTGTAAAGGAATATGACAGGCTACATTAGATATGAGACAAGGGACTAGACACCAAAGAGGGTCTTTCGTCTTTAGCACAGGAAGCATGAGGTTGGCAGATAACAGTGAGAGTGGTGGCTGCCATTTCTCCAATGTCTTAAAACCTGAATTCCCCACAAGGTTTTAGATAAACTTTAAGCATGTTCCCAGAGAGTTACATTTCCAGATTTCTGTCTCCCAGGAACTGTCTCCCAGGTTGATAAAGACAAAATCATTGTCCCTGTATTCATAGATAGAGAATTCAACAAAAATAGAAGCTATGAAACACAGAATTATAAAAGGCAACGGAGGTTAATGGTTAATATAATATAAATTTTAGGCAAGAAGATAACTTAGAGGAGATCACTCAATTTTTTTTTATTTGTATCTTTTTTTTTTTTTTTTTTTTTAGTTTTCGGGCGGACACAACATCTTTGTTTGTATGTGGTGCTGAGGATCGAACGCGGGCCGCACGCATGCCAGGCCAGCGTGCTACTGCTTGAGCCACATCCCCAGCCCCATCACTCAATTTTTGATCAGATCACCAGCTTAGATTTGAGACTCTCTTGTCCATCACAGCTTCTCTGAGAAGGGCTCTGAGATACAAAAGGATCTTGACTATAAAACAGAAAGACTTGGGCTAGGGCTGTAGCTCAGTGGCAGAGTGCTTGCCTAGCATGCGTGAGGCACTGGGTTCGATCCTCAGCACAACATAAAAATAAACAAATAAAGGCATTGTGTCCATCTACAACTACAAAAAAATAAAAATTAAAAAAAAAAAACAGAAAGACTTGTAGGACAACAGACTTGATGCAATTTGGGCAAGTAGGTCTATCATATATTCCCAGGGCAGATACAAATTTGCATGGGAAGCAATACCACATTTCCCCTATGCTATCAATTAGGGCATAATGGACAAAATGTAAAGAATATGTACTGGGATCTGTCTGTCATCCGCAATGTTCATTTTGCAGATCCCCTGCACCCCCTGCCAACTATATCCATAACTCTTATCTCCAAGCTGTCCAGTTGTGCCTTTCTCCCTTCAGCATTGTCCTCTCTGCTCATCAGTGGCTCCTGATTTCATATGCTCAGAGAAAGCATGGGACTGTGGATGTATCCAGGAGGGTTCCAGGAGGAGAAGTGAGACTTAGTTAGCCCAGAGTGAGATGATTTACAGAACCTGCCCTGCAGATTAGACAACTGAGCACACCATGTAGGGTTTAGGCCACCATGAGGCACCACCTTCCAAACAACTCAACACTAAAAAAATAAAATAAGGAGAGAGGTAATGCTCCCTTTACCCCCACAACTTTCCTGTAATCTCAGAGAGTATCTTATTTTGTTTTGGGTTCTCTAATCTAGTGTCATTCAGAGACCCCCCTTCTACCTTAATTTTCTAGCAGATGAAATGTTTTCTTTCTACCTTCATTTTGATTCATTTCCCCCCTTATTTTTGGAAAATAAAATAAAATAAATGCCACAAACCCGTTCCCTGTGGTAACTTAGTTCTGATACTGCTTGCTTAAAATCTAAAAGGTCAGAAGGATGATTCTTTTCAATATAGCCGTCTTGTAATACAAAGGGGTCTGAGTTGAGATTTGGGATTAATTCCTCACGTTGCCTTTGAGGTTCTTTTCCTCCAACCTACAGAGATAGTGGCTAAGTGTTCTGAAATTTGGAGTAACTCTGAGAGCATCAGGGTCTTTGGCTGTGGCTGCCATTTGCTTCCCAATGAAAAAGAGCTCTAATAAAAAGTGCTTAATTTGCATGTCATTAGATGTTATCCTTTAAGGTAAAAATATAAAAATGTTTTTCTATTAATGACTTTTAAACCTACCTTTACCTTCCAATCTCTGTCCTTCCCCCTTCAAAATCTCAGTTTCTTTCCTTTTCTGAGGAAGCTGAGGGTTTTCAGGAATAGGGGATTTTAAAGTTGGAGGCTCTATATTCATATAGGTTAAGATTCTGGCCTCTTGGATCTAGTCCTAGTATGGTTAAACCAACTGTGAGATTGTGGGTGAGGTACTATGCCATCCTTAAACCTGTTTCCTGTTCTGTAAACTGAGAGCCTGGATTACCTGACCTCTTTTCTAGCTCTGGCAATGTATGATTCTCTAACAGAGAAGTCACGTCAAGTATCCATGCATTAGGAAGTGAAATATTCCTGCCCTTTACACCTCTCTGCACCACGTTAGAGAAGGTCCCCTGTAGATGCTTGCCTTCCTCCTGCAGGTTTAACTGAAGGGACAGGTGAGACCCAGTAGGAGGCCTTCCTTTAAGTGCCAAACCCTTTCTATTAAGAGGAAATTAATTGGTTGGGGTTGTGGCTCAGTGGTAAAGCGCTTGGCTAGCATGTACGAGGTACTGGCTTCGATTCTCAGCAGCTCATATAAATAAATAAATAAAGATCCATCAAAAACTAAAAAATTAAAAAAGAGGAAATTAAGTAAGGAGAGAATCTATACTCTGACCCCGAATCTTGATAAAACAAAAGGCAGGTATGGGGCAGGAAGGAGTTTGATAAGCATGCCCCATCTCAGATTGGGCACCCCCTCAACTTTGCCCTAGGGAGCCCCATGTAAGCAGTAGCTGCTAATCTAACATAACTGTGTAGATGGAATGAATAGAGCAAAGGACATGTAAATAATCCACAGCATTGACTTCAATATCCAATCAATGCCCACACACTCACTATTTTCTCCTACTTTAGGCCTATAGGTACATATAAGAAGCCACAATGGCAAGGGACAAACCATTTCTGTCTTCCTCCTCCCCAAAGTCGAAAAGAAGAGACAGTGAGACAGGAGCTACTTGGCTTCCTATAAATTGTTTTGTCCTTCCTCACAGCTGCAATCAGAAGCTAAGGGCTCCCGCAGGCCTTGTTCTGATCTGCTGCAGGCGATGGAGGGTTTTTGAAACGGAGAGGACTTGGCTGCAGCCCCGTTTCAGCTGCCGCTGGGGCTGTCTAATGGGCTCATTCGGGAAGACCCCCGCCTGCCGTACTAAAGAGTCCCCTGCCGACCCCCTCCCTAGTCCCAACCCAATTAATAAATGGGGGCTCCCACTTTATGGCTCTAGGAGCAGGAACCAGAGATGCAAATGACCCCCAGGGAGGGACAGGAAAAGGCCTTCCAAGAATCAAGCCAGAGAATTGTGCATCCACAGGCACATGCTGCCACAGGCTAGTCATATCCCATTTTCAAGGCATTAAAGGGGAAGAAACTGACAGACAAAACCAAAAAACTGAATTTTCTTTCCCAGATCCAAAGTTGACTAGCATCCTTAAAAGTTTGTGGGCACACCCCAGCAATGGGACTCTCTTGTCTGGTTCTCCACCCTGAAATGGGTGGGGTGCAGGTTACCATCTGGACACAGTACATGCTCCACGGTTCTCCAGGGACAGGGCCCCTTCTAGACTCTGCAACACTGAAGACAGGCACACCACATCAGTTGGCTAATAAACACTTATTCCTTAAAAACAAAGCTGTCTCTTACCAAGCTTCCATCATTATCAGCAGCACAAATGTGTCCTGGGATCATCTGGAGGCCATCTTTGTCTCTCCCCTCACATCTAAACTTTGAGCAAGCCTAATTCCTATGGACCACCCCCTTCCATTTCTTCTGATTCCCCCTTTCCTAGTCTACTGTAGGCTTTACTGCCTCAGGTATGGGCAATAACAACAATATTCTACAGAACTCTGCAGTTGCAAAGTCCTTGGAATAATTTTTCATCTCATCATGCTCACTTCTGTTACTGCTTACCAAACCAAATTTCAACTCCTCATACAGAGGGACTGGGACATTTGCCTAGCATGTATCAGGCCCTGGATCCCCTACACAAAACAAACAAACAACAAAAAACCCACACAGCTCCAATTCCTCAATTCAGGCCAAGAAAATTGCACCTCCAACTTCATTTCCTAACACCCTTTCCTGTACCATCCTAGGTCAATTCATGTCCCTCTGCCCAAAATACATTTCCATAAGTCTCCTCCCTCTGTTCACCTTTCTCTCACTTTCAAAGAATTTTTTCTTATTAACGCCACTTTTTCTAATTATTTGATTTGGCTTCCTCTTTGTTAGTATACTCTTACTTTATAACTTGACTTAATATGCTAACTTAAAAATATAGATTCCCCACTCCTGTCCCAGGCATAAGACTCATCTCTCATACTAGGCTCAGAAGCTTCCTAAAAGTGAGACCTCCGTTCAACCTCCTCCCACCCCTAGATGTACTTACTCAAGACATAACTCTGCTAATGATATTACCCCTCCCCACTGAAGCAGTCTCCATGGTATAACTCTTGGGATATTATACCAAACAACTAAGAGGAATACAATCTAAATCTGTCTGTTTTCAGACTCCCACCTGCCCCAAAATTAACACTTTTCAAAATCACAAATTCAATTTCATGACTTCAAAATGTTATAAACAAAAATCGGGGGGAAAAAAGCACAGTCACCAAATGAATTTATTTCCTTGATTCATAGTGTATAAACACTATTTTCCACTATTTTCTCTGAGGACGCCTTAGGATTAGAAGCCTTATTTTGTTCTCTAAGATTAAATCCTATATTCTTGGGTCATGACTTGACTTTCTAGAATGAAAATCAATCTCAGTGCCAAAAGTAATCTTGCTCCCTATCACACCTGCCTCTGATTCATTGTATAGTCTCTAGGAATGGAGAAGTTATTTACCTTTCAATTGTCTGGTTCCTTAGATTAACCTCAATCTCAAATGCTGATTCTTCATTTCCTCTAGGTTAGTCCTGTGTGGTTAGAAAGGAAAAAGTGGTCTACCACTTCCCTTTATCTCCTACATATTGCTCAGGACAATAAGAGGGATGGATGTCTTTTCTTTCCAGCCCTTGGTCTCAAGGTGCCTAAGAACCAAGACAGTAATTTACTAAGTAAAGCCCTTCAAATATCCAATCAATGCCCACACACTCACTACTGTTTTCTCCTACTTTAAGCCTATAGATACCTGTAAGAACCCATAGTGGCAAGAGACACACCATTCCTGTCTTCCTCCTCCCCAAAGCCAAAAAGAAGAGACAGTGAGACAGGAGCTTGACACATGGTAATACTTAAGGTTAGTTCCCCTTTTCTTCCTTCTTTCTCCCAACACCAGTTTCTCCACCTTTCTAAACTTTTTTTACTGGCCAAAGATGGCATTGAACTAAACAAACTAATGTCCTTTTGTAGCACAAACATTCTGGAACTCCAGTTCACAAATTCTGGTTTGTCTGCTCTTCTATGCACTGCCCTCATTCATCTAAAATAAGGGAAGAGGAATAACATTAGTTTCTAGATTGACATAAAATACATAAATCTACTTGGAGAGTTTTAAAACTTGAAAAACACAATTTTATCATGTTCTTTCCTTCTTACTCCTTATCCTCTTCAACTATGTAGCTAACAGTGCTACACAAATGTATCATAAGTTATTTGCTTAATATTGTTTACATTCTCTAGCCTCTGTAGAAAAAATGTCTTCAAATTATGGCCCAGCTTAAGGGTTCTAAGCCCATCCTCTAACCCTAAAGGTAATACTCCTGTGAATCAAGGGAAACTCTTTACTCACAGAGATGCCTTAATGGAACCTCACTGGAGTAAACTGTGAACCTCTAGAGCAATCATCCCCTAAATTTCACTAGCCCAACCATAATTTTTCTTTCCATCTCATATTCCTCTCTCTTTCTGCAACCTGGCTACCAAATTGCTCTAATTCTCCCTTCTTACCCTTATTTCTACCTCCTTATATGGCTTTATTTTATGTGACCTTGATCCTCTAAAAGAAATCACAAATATTGGTGCAAAGTCAATCTCAGAAGTTCCTGAATTAATCAGAGACCAGGCTCCTAAACTTTCTAAAAGCTTTAAAACTTATCCTGTTTTTCTCCAGGCAGGAAAGCATTTAAAATTGCATTAGCATGGTACAGTTAGTTTTTTTTGTCCACAAGGTGATCCTTACATCAAGGGTGTTGCTCATCAAGTATAGTTGAAATTCTAAGACATAGGATGGAGAGACAACCCCATCAGATAGCCCCCTCAGGTAGAGAAAAGACACCCTCCAAGATCCAGGCTTTGTTCTTCACTTAGCTTGCATCACTACATTGTAATCTTTTTAAAGGCTTCTTCATGCTGCCCTCCCTCAAGGAGGCATAAAATAGCCCTTATTCCTTTGGAACTATCAACACTCTCTTTAGTTTACAACTATGCCAGAGCAAGACATCAAAAATCTACTTCTAGATCCTAGGGAACCTATATCTAAATGAACTTATTTTATGGCTATATCTTCTCATGCTTCTCTAGAGAAGCATGCTGTAAAGCTAAGGACTGTATGATGAGAAGCCTTCACCAATAATTATCCTTCTAGAGGGTATTAAGGACTAACATCACATTAGCCTCTTTATTGCAAACTTGGACGACTAATTTTTGAAATAAGCGATATGAGAGCCATCCAGTGGTCAAAACATTTTGGCATCCAAGTGATTAATCACCGGGGGCGGGGGGGAGGACAACCCTGCAAGCCTTATCTACGTTTTCTTGGATACCAGAACTCTTTTTTGACCAAGCTTTACTTCCCACAGACACCATCTGCAACTGAACTTAGAAATGTTACAAGCAGAAGCAACAATTTCAGGATAAGGGAGAAGAGGATGAAGAAGTGAAGGTTCAAAGAGGGGAAGCAGGAAAACTGAAAGGACTCTCTGGCTTCCATGACCAGAAAAACAATCTCCTTTGCCCGACATAACATGAATTAAAAGTTCCTTTCATAGCTCTTGGCAATAAGAACATATGGTTATTTTGCTTTTGTACCTCCTACCCCATAAGTTGAGGATCTGAATAGACCTTTGTCTTCTGAATCACCTCTAAAGGCATTTCAAAATGATGAAACAAGCGCAGCGGCAAACTCCTATAATCCTGGGTACTCAGGAGGCTGAGATAGGAAGATAGCCCGTTTGAGGCCAGCCGGGACAACTTAGCAAGAACTTGTCTCAAAAAAAAAAAAAAAAAAAGAAAAAAGAAAAAGAAAAAAGGAGAGCTGAGCATGTAGCTCAGTGGTAGAGCACCTGAGTTCAATCCCCAGTATCATCAAAAAGCCAAAAGCCAAAACCAAAACTGAAACAACTAAAATTAAATACCCAGCTGGGTTAAGTAATCAATACCTATGGTAGCTGTTCATCACTCTAGTTGGATGGTGAGTAGAAAGAAAACAAGAAGAAAAAAAAAAAAAAGAAGTGGGTGAATAGGTGAGAAACAGCCACCTACAGTGAGAAGTGGTAGAGTACCCCAATGACTCCTTCAGGTGTCATACTCCCGTAGTCTTCCAACCCTGGCTGAAGTAATCTCCGATTTAAGAGTGTTCACAAGGCAGTTGAAACACTAGAGGGATTCCTACAGATGAGAAATGCCATACACAGGATAATGAAATCTTCCAAAGTGTCCAGGAATGCTCACCTTGCCTCTCAGAAAAACAGAACACTTGGCAGTCCCTCTCCCTTGGAATGGTAGAGTATTTCCTCATTGAGGAATTCCCCATTCCATTCCACTCAGCCCTTGAAAATGATTATGCTGTGAAGTCACTCAAAAGCTAAAAAAGAGCCAAGTTATAGAGTAATCTTTAATAATAAAAACAAAAATTCCAGTTTAGCATCACTGTTAACTTCTTTGAGGCCCTGGCTTTATCATACTAAGGATGCTTGTCTGGGAGAATTGTGCCTAAGAAACTGAGATACTGAAAAGTATGGTTTCCTAATCAGAAATGACTTTGAGTATGATAAAGAAAATGTCCAGGATAGTTAGGATCAATTTTTAGGCACAGATTTGAAAAGAGAGCCACTGCTATAAAGTGGGAACAATACGAGTTCACATCCCTAGTCACGAACTTGTAACTTTATATATATATGACATAAAACTGGGCTGGGGCTGTAGCTCAGTGGCAGAGCGCTTGCCTAGCATGTGTGAGGGTTGATCCTTAACACCACATAAACAAATAAAATAAAGACATTCTGTCCATCTACAACTACAAAGAAAAAAAAAAACATGTAAAACTAATTCTTTTTCTCTGGAGACTAAACAGAACACCTAATTCCAGAAACAGGAACAATCTGAGCTCTCCAATCTCCTGGGTAAAGAGGACATGACTTAGTCCAAAGGCAAGGCAACACCAAAAACTGAAGATTCGAAAACAGGCTGGCAACCCATATCATCGGCTATTTTTAATTTCAACTTGCTCCTAACTCCCCTTGTTCTAGGGTGTTCCTTGACCTTGTACAACTTGCTCACCCCACTTACAACTTCCAGATACTCATCCTCCCTAATCCTTTCTCTTGATGAATTCTATCTGCTGGCTACCTACTTGTCATAACTAGCAGGATTGTAGCACAGGAGAAAATTTATCCTTAGTCTTCTAAACCATTAAAGGGAAAGGAAAATAATTCTCTCTTCAGGTGGAGATAGGAAAAATTTTACAAATAGAATTGCTTTTTGGTATTGGGGATTGAACCCAGGGACACTTAACCACTGAGCCACATCCCATCCCTTCTATTGAGACAGGGTCTTGCTAAGTTGCTTAGGGTCTAAGTTGCTCAGGATGGCCTCACTTGAGATCCTCCTGCCTCAGCCTCCCGAGTTGCTGGGATTACAGGGATGAGCCACTTGGTTTTTGAAATAATAGGGACTTTAACCTTTAAACAACATTGATTCACTTTCTGGATTGGCAGGCATTGGGAAATCTCTGGGTATACTAACGCCCATGCTGACCCTGCTCTATAACATTGTGGGAACTGGGTTGGGGTGGGATGGTGGAGAGCCTGGTTTAAGAGATTATTCTTTGGATCTAAACAGCTTCTTACCAACTTCCCTCGATGACTATTGAGCTCAAACCCACTTACCTCTCCTGTCAGGAGGAGTCAGGGTACATGAAGCTCAACTCTTTTGATGGCTGGGTGCCACCAATATTTGTGTAACTGTTTAGTTCTATTTTTTTTTTATAAGTCAGGCCTTATGGATTTCCCTATTTATTTTTTTTATTCTCTAGTTTCTAGTCTAGTGTTTTCAAGCACCTCTTCAAAAACTCTGAGAAAGTTTTTTGGTAGCTTATGAAATCAATAGTGTTTTTGAGACAGAGAACCTCTAAGATAAAGTGGAGGTAAAAATGTCTTTTATACACAATTAGATATGCTCAGAAGGTACAGAAATTAGAAGTAAATGCAATGGAGCAAAAGTGGTATAGTAACAGGAAATATTTAATTTTCCAATCTCCACTTTCCATTTTTATAAACTGAAAGAAAAAAATTTAATATATTACAAAATATCTGTACATAGACAAGGTACACCCGATGGGGGGCAAAAACAAGAGAGAGGAATACAGTGTCAGGAACCTATAAATCAGGGAGAATGAGGTGGCAACTGACACTTTACTGATGCAGCATTCTCTCTCAAAACCTGCTGGTAACCATTTAGCACTGTAACTATATATGCATATTATATATACACACACACATACAAGTGGTTGGGTGATGTCTATGGCATAAGCTAACAGAAGTCCTACTTACAAATTTGTGCTAACTGCCCTGGCTTTAAACATTTAGATCTGATGATGTTTTCAAATCCTTATGTTTCCTATGGACAGTTGAAGAAAAAACTAAAGCAACTGGGTCAAGCAAATTTGTTTTCAAAATCATGGTCATACCAGTTTTGCCTCTCATTCACGAACAGAATCAGATTTCTCATCTGTTCAAAATAATGTATTTAATAGACTTAATATCTTCCACGGTACAATAGTTAAGACAAAACCAAAACCACTTTTGAATGGAATTAATCGGATTTGTAACTTTCCAATAGTCAAGTTGAAATTCAGCCAAACCTTTACTTCCATCATGTTTATAGATAACATAAGCTGAAAAATTACGAAATACCTTTTCTTCCTTCACACAGATTTCCAGGATATTTAAGTGAGATCTTTTCCCCCTCTGCTTTCAGAAATAGTCAAAACTTCCCAAACTTTTTTTTTTCCCCCATTTTAAAGGTCAGACTCCCAAAATGGGGGTGGGGGTGAGATGGGACCATACATACACATACATTCACACACATACATCCACCCCCTTCCCTAGCAGGGATGGGGGAATGGAAGCTTAAGTATATTATTCAGAATATTTGGCATAATTAAAAATAAGGAGTGGGAGAGGGGAGGGAAAAACATTATTGGTGACTGCTGATAACCAAAATACAATGAAAAATATACTTTTATTCATATTCAATGGGAAAACAATTCTGTTTTCACTGAACAGATACTTTAAAAAGTATCCCAGGCTCACCTTCTTTAATCAAAAACAGGGGAGGGGTGACCAATACCTCAAATTCAAATATTCTAAAATACAAATGCCCATGTCTGAAGACTAAGAAGTCAACAGACAGAAGGTTTAGATGAATTTTTAATGCAATTTACTGATAGTATATCAGTGTGCCTAGCAAATCTAATTTGACACACTGGTATAAACGCCACTAAACCAAAAAGGCTAGAAGGTTCTCTTATTAATCAATGTTTGGCCCTGAGGGCAAGGCCAGACCAAAAACCAGAGAATAATAAACAAATACACACACCAACATCTATCTTTTCAGTAACAGGAGGAAATAATCTTCATGTAAGTATCTGAAGAGGGTTCTTTTTTCATTTCTTTAAAGTTTTTTAAATTAATGCACCTTTCTGTCATAAGTAGATTTTATTTTTTAATATAAGAACTTGGCATTGAAACATGAAACTTCACTTGAGCTTTAAACTATTCTCCAAGATTCGAAAGAATGTTTGCCTTTTCTTTGTAAAAAGGGACTAACCTATATTTCACGAAGGTCTAAGTCTGTGCAGATAAATTATATGACATGTATCTGTTTTTAAAACACTCCATATGCTGGTACTCTTAGAAATGGAAGCCAGAATGAGATGCCTCCCAAGTTATCCAACCCTGAGAGTTTTTTTCTTCCATTTCCTGTTTATATGATAAGGCAAAATTATTGCCAGGAAGTTACATTTTAACCTTTTTACCAAAACCAAAATCAAATCTCTCTGGAAGAAAATCCCTAAATAATTGGAAGGATATACATGCTGGGATGTGTACATGTCAATACTGTTTTTTTCTTTCTTTTTTTTTTTTTTCACGATATGTTGTTTTTAAATTATTTTTTAAAAAAGGTATCAGGTGTTGATGTATCTTCAAAAAAATACCACCCTAAACTAGGTTACATTTCCATGTATTTTCAGGGCTTTTTCCCCTTTTTGACAATATCACAATGCTCTGTTTGAAACTTTTTTTTTCTTTTTTGACATAAAAATATATGTGTAAACAATAAACTAACTGCTCTCATTAGCCCTCTAGGTATATGGAGGCATCATCTTTATAACCACAGCTCAGAGCAATGTCCTAGGCTATCCACATTTACAAATCAATTTCCCCATCAGAACATGTTTTTAAAAAAAAAAAAAAAAAAAAAACCAAAACATTTTGGAATTGAAGAGTTACAGAGAACAATGTAGGAGTTTGAATTTCCTTTCCTTTATTAAAAAAAAAAAAAAAAATTCCAGGTTCTTGGGCATCTCAACGATGTTTTTTCCAAACAAATGCCTCAAAAACAGAGGAGGATGGAGAAGGTAGAGAAGGAGGGGCCAGAGAGGGAGAGGTAGAGACAAGAGATGGAGGGAAAGAAACTGGGCAAGTTTACCTACTTGCCCCCAAATGCCACTTTCTACAACCTGCTTTATGTACAGGGAAAGGGGCATATCTTTTGTCAAAGTGTAATAAACTTTAAGGATGAGTAATTTACTTGGAAAAAAGATACGGTCAAGATGCTCAATTGTGGGGGAGAGGGGTGTTCACTTAAAAGCAAAAATAGTGAGATGTGGAGAGGAAGGAAACATTTATTTAAATCAGCCAGACCACTGTTTTCCTTCTAGCAAAAGCCTAAGAACAGTTCAAATTTTGTGAACACTATTCTCTTTAAAGGGGAAAAAAATCTAAATTAAAATTCAAAAGAAAGAAACCATTTAAAAAAAAAAAAATCCAACCAACCAAAAATCCCAAAACTTTAAAAACCAAAGAGAGCCTCTCCTGAGCCATCTCAAAACAAACTGTTCTCTCTTCTGCTCAAGAAATGCAGGCAATAAACTAATATAACCTTGACTTTTCAATTTAATGACCCTCTCCATATTCTCTACTGTATCTCCTAGGCAGAGTTGAAGTACATGTTCTGGCTATAACCCATCCAGGGGGAACTGATGCCCACATCATTATTTGTAATTCGCCTGCTAATAGCAAGTGAGCAAGGAATACAACGGACAGCTTTGCAGTAGCCAAATGCAGATGATTACCTCACTCTGGCAAGTGATTTCATTAAAGGTTCAGAGGACTGGATGAAAAGATGGATAGGGAAGGAAACTTTCAGAACACCGAAGTTTCTGGGTTAGTAAGGAACTCCTCTCCCTCTTCCCCCTCTTGGTGGGACTCTTGTAGGTCCCCGATAGAGTTTTCCATAAGTAGAAGACTGAGTTGGGGCCCCCCAGTGAAGGCTTGCTCCTGAGCTGCTGGCCCCAGTGGTTCCTGGCCCCAGCTCCCCATAGTTTTGTAATTTGGTCTCTGCATGTACCACAGAGTTGCTGCTTCCCTCAGCCTTCAGGAATGGTTGCCCGACCACCGAGTGTAATGCTATGGGAACCCTGGCAAAACGGAGGTCCTGGTCCCCTGGGAACTGCACTGACCCTGTGCCCTGGTAACTGCTGGACTCCCCAAGGTGGCTCACAGAGCCTGAGAAGGTCCTGTTCTTCACCAGGGTCTGGACCAAGGATTCTGTCAAGGCTGGACCAGAGTTGCGTTCATCAGTGTCAGTGGCACTGAAACCTGTTTCAGGCCCATCAGTGTTTCCGTAAGTCCTGTTTGGATGGGGTCGGGTGGAGTACTCCATTGGTCTCAAGGCCTGGTGCTCATGTGGCAGGTGGCCAGGAGGCTCTGCTTCAGGCTGGGATAAAAGTTGCAGCAAGGCGGCTGTCACGGCGGGGTTCAACTCCTGGGGGGCGCTGGAAAGATCGCCTTCAACCAGAGGGGGTGGAGGTGGCGGCGGTGGAGGTCCAGGGGGTTCAGGGGGCCTCTTCTCTGGTGGAAGAATGTGAGGAGGACATGCTGTGGAAGGGTTACTTCTTTTAAACACCATCTTAAAAATCACATGTGATTATAAACACAAACACACACTCAAGCACACACTGACACACACTGCCCAACATAAACAAATATCAATACAAGTAACCAGATATATAAAGAATAAAATTTTGGGATCAGGGAATTGCAATTTATAAATAAAATCAAGTGATTAAAAGTAAAATAGATGCATTTTGGCCTAAACAGTTGGTATAAAAAGATCATGTTTCGAATGATTGTCCTGATTTTTGTCTGAGATTTCCTCCATTTCCTTCCTTAAAGAACTGTTCTAATATGTAGACTGTTGGCAGCCTCCCCATCCCTTTTTGTTGTTAGAGCAAAACATTATTGAAAATAAACCAGTAAGAAAGATTAGAGGGAACAATATACATGCTGTGGTCACATTTCTAGGACAAAATCTTGCTGTACAACAGAGACCTTGCATGGATTTGGCTAATACATTTATAAAACATTTGATGATATAAGGTTAACCTGAAATAGAACTTAAAAAATATACAGGAGAAAAGAAATAACGTGAAACTTCTCATTACCATCATGTGTAAAAATACACTTGCTTCTTCAAACTTTAGTTACCTCTCCTCAAACTCATATCCTCAAGAAAGGGATATTAATCACCACACTGCCATTCAGTTTACTATGTTACAGTTATTATGAAGACTAAAGTACTCTATCATAATTTTCTATTTTGTTTTCCTACCTTCAAGATTTTTTCCATGCTATGAAAAAAATCACTACAGCCGTGTCATGCAGAATGGGTTGCTAATAAACACCTGTTTATCCCAGAGACAGTCAAGAACTTAGTATTGATACTACACTCCATCTTTAGAAAGGTCTTTGTATTTCCTAAATCATTTCCCCAGACTTTATTTTTTCTACTGGTGTTTAAATTTGCCTAAGAAAGGCAATCATTTGTCTGATAATGAACTCCTGCCAAGGAGTTTTTTACCAGAGGAGACTGGTAAAAAATCATGTGAGTTTGAGGACATACAAAACCCTAATAAGAAGTATAGTCAGAACAGTGCCTTTGGAAAATTGGAAGTCACTCTGCTGAAGAAAAGGTTTAATGTTTTGAATATCTTCCAATGACCAATTTTTCTTTTTTCCCATGATAGCATGTTTTAAAATATCCATAAAATAATTTATTCATTATCTGAACTAGTGATATAAAGTCATTAGTCAAAAACTGTTTTTAGTTATAAGCAGATATTTTCATATTTACCTTGATTATATTTTGTAAATACAATCAGGAAACAAGTCTGCATTCCATAAGCATGCAGATGAATGCACTCTGAAAAAACTACAAAAATTTTAAGGTTGTGCAGTATTAGGATGAAGTCAGATGCTATATGTAACATACAAGAAGGATGACCAATTGTCCCAGTTTTCTTGGGAATGAGGGGGTTTCCAATTGATTGTTAAAAATGAGGACAGAACAGGGATGAGTTGTTCACCTTATATGCAGCACCCACAGTGTTACTTGTTGACTGGCTGGTTGACTAGGTGGCAGGGGAAAATGAATCTGAGGAAAGTATTAGCCATGGGAAATCCACAAATTGGAAAGCAGATATCCTGAAAAAAGGTGGGCTAAAGGTAGTATAAGCATCCATGGTTTTAGAGCCTTTTGATGTCAACACTACATCTCTCTCCACATAAGAATATCAACAACACTTTTTTTTTTTTTGGTGGGGTAGGCAGGGGGGAGTACTGGGAATTGAACCCAGGGGCACTCTGCCTCTGAGCTACATCCCTAGACATTTTTATTTTTCTAAGTTGTTGAAGCTGACCTTGAATTTACAATCCTCCTGCCATGGCCTATTGAGTCACTTGCTGGAATTAAGTTGTGTGCCACCATGCCAGGCAGAACCCTTTTTAAAAGTATTTTGAGACTCTACATGGACTGTAATACTGCTTTTTGTTATTGTTGTTATTTTTAAAATTTTTTTGTAGTTGAAGATAGACAGCATGCCTTTATTTTAGTTGCTTACTTTTTGTTTGTGGTGCTAAGGATCAAAACCCAGTGCCTCACACATGCTAGGCAAGTGCTCTGCCACTGAGTCACAACCCCAGCCCCCTCCCCCACCCCCGAACGCTTTTTTTTTTTAATACTAAGAGCAAGCAACTTTAAAAATGCATAATTGCAAAAGTGGACAAATTTAAATTATATTTTTTCCCTATTTTTTTTGTAGTTGTAGATGGACAGAATGCCTTTATTTTACTTGTATATGATGCTAAGGATCGAATTCAGTGCCTTGCACATGCTAGGCAAGTGCTCTCCCACTGAGCCCCAGCCCTAAACTTATATTCTTTCAGCTATTCCATTTTTCATATTTAAACTTTGCCTTTTATATATAGTCTAATTGCTTCTCAATAGAACTAATTTGGAGGCTCAAATTCTTTCACATAAATAAAATGAAAATTCTATTTCAAAGTAACAAAGCACATGGATTATGAAGAACTATTTAATAAAATTCATAAAGGAATTAAAAATAAAGTACAAATTACAAATCATATTGTTCTTAAAGTGTTAATGTTGCCAATCCCTAAGAGTTCCATACTAATGGAGGGAGGTTTAAAATAAATATAAACTTCTTGACTCATTAAATTAAAACCATTACCTTTTCCCAACAAATAGATAATAAACAGTAACCAAACTGATAGGTGTCAACTTCTCTGGTTTATACAGTCTGCCCTCTGGTGGAAGTGCTAATGAACAGTGAAATGGCCAAATAAGAGGCATCTGGAGAAATAAGAACAGGGAAGACATGGTAGAGACAAACTGAATAATCAAGGGGTGACTACAATAATTATTTGTGGCATTTTTTCTACTCTATGAGATGTAAATCCAACAATTTCTGACCATAGGCCAGGTCTTAATTTTAGTTCAATTTCATCATGTGGTTGATACTTTGTTGGCTCAATTCTGGGTAAATTTCTTTCAATCATTACATTAATTTGACCTACTTTTTCAGGTCTTTTGATTTGAGCTGAATTTTAGGGGAGGTGTGGTGGGGAATTCAGAACCTGAGAGATGAGCAAAGAAGCCTGATTTTTTTTTTTGGTACAGAGATTGGACCCAGGGGCACTTAACCACTGAGTCTTATCCCCAGCCCTTTTTATCTTTTATTTAGAGTCTCACTGAATTGCTTAGGGCCTCACTAAATTGCTGAGGCTGGCTTTGAACTTGTGATCCTCCTGCCTCAGCCTCCTGAGCCGCTGTATTACAGGCATGTACCACCATGCTTGGCCCTAAGAAACCTGCTTAGTTCTAGACAGCTTTGTCCAGTTACTCCATGTCTTGGAGTCTCTTACAATTGGAATAAAAAATAAAACAAAAACAAAACAAATATTTGGAATCATGACACAGTGGAAAAATGAATAAAGAAGTATGAGTACATGAGTTCTAGTTTTTGCCTCTCCCAATAATCAGCAGAGGAACCATAGGCGGATTTATTTAAACTCCCTGGAATGCAGTTTTCCTATCCGTAAAGTAAGGGATTAATTTTATTATCTTCCAGTTTTAAAAATCTTTACATATGAAAAATAGTTTATATTTTTGATCTCATTCCAGTGAAAATAAAGCATATACTTTCTGCACAATCCCATATGAAATGTGAATGCAGGACCCTAAAGTTGAAGGTTAGTATATCTCTTCAGCCCTGGTGCCTCTTCTTATTCCCCAAATCATGGGGTCTTCATGGACAGTGAAAATTTCCAAAAAGTTGAAAACACTTTCAGAAGTAAGATTTTGCAAATAGACTGTAAATCAGAATTGATTAGAGAATTTAAACTTCTTTTCCCTCTAAAAAATTGCATTTTGTGGTCATCAAAGTGTAACATTCCCTTTTTCACCCCACCCCCTCCCCTATAATGCTCACTTCCTGATCTGGGGTCCATTCCATCGTCTCTTTCAGGAACACAGATTTAAAGGAACATTTTTATATGCTATTTTTTGGGTAAAGGAAATGTATGGCATTAAATAACAATCTATTTAGAATTATTCCCAACTTATTCTTCAGGAAATTAAAATGATATTTTATTAGGGTTTTCTTGTCTGTATCTTCCAGGTAAGACTTGTATCCAGCATCCACTCCACTAGAAGTAAAGAAGTACAAACTGATAATGGTTTGTTTGGAAGTTAGATTTTCCAGGAAAAGCTGGCCATCATACACACAGTGGTTCAAGATCCATCACTAGCTATGGTTGTGGTTTTCTTGGGAAGAACATGGGGGACTTTACTTACCTACATCCTAGGAAGTAGAAAAACAATATCTGCAAGGTGCTTTGAGAAACTTTGAAACTTAAATAAAAGAAGCTGGATAAGAAATACATCATTTGGTGCTATGTTCTCCTGTAGACTAGGTTACAGAAAAACTGAAACTGATGCCTTTGATGTGAAAAAGAAAATGTTAAAGAGATTTTTAAGAGGATCAACAGCACCTGAACTCAATGAGATTCATGACCGGTCTGTTTACCTGCTGCCTCCTCCTGTGGCATTGTGGGAGTTCTTCGGGGCCCCTGTGGCCCACTATTCTTGTCACTGTTGTTTTCCTCCAGGTTGCCTGCTGGCTCCTGGGTTTTCATCAGCTGACTCAAGAGAACTGCCAACATATTCTGCATGTCAGCTGGTGTGCTTGAAGCTTCAGGGGTTGTCTGTTCTGTTGAAGGCAGGACTATAGAAGTAGGGGGTGCCTCTTTCAAAGACTCCTCTGGGGCTATGGACTCTGAGTCTTGCTGCTGGGAAGTGGCTTCTGTCAGGGCACTGATAGACTGGTTCAGGGCTTCCAGCTGCTGTTGCATCTCTGGGTTGGAGTGGATGTTAAGCAGCTGTGCCATCTGAGGGATGCTCAGGTCAGTTTGGCTCTGTAGCAGGTTCAATAACACTGCCAATTCACTTTGATTCAGCTGCTGTGTGATGTCACCAAGGCCTGTGGGGAGAGAGTAGAGCCAGTGTAAGAGAAGACAAGGATCAATTTAAGGCAGACAAGGGCCCTCTGCCTTCTTCAATTGGCAAAGTGAACTATAATATTCAAGAAATAAAGTTTCATTTTGAAGTCTCATTTTTCATGCCTTGAACTGTCATGATATAATTTGTCATTCTTATACTTTGGCTTAAATAAACAAGGATTAACTAAAACATATCTGTATTATGCGTAAAAGTTATTTCATTTTTTTAAAATATTTATTTTTTAGGTGTAGATGGACACAACACAACGCCTTTATTTTTATGTGGTGCTGGGGATAGAACCCAGGTCCCGCCTGCACTAGGCGACCGCTCTACCGCTGAGCCACAATCCCAGACCCCTGATTTCATTTTAAGGGCTAGGGATGTGGCTCAATTGTAGAGCACTTGCCTAATACATGTGAGGCTTTGGGTTCAATCCCCAACACCAAAAACAAAAAAAAACAAACCAAACACACACACACACACACAATATCTCCCATATGTATTCTTTTTTCATCTGTCATTTCCCCTTTTTTGGCTGATACTAGAGAATTGATCTCAGGGCCTCATGCTTGCTAGGCAAGTGTTCTAACAAAGAGCTACTACATTCCCAGGCCACTTACCTATATTCTTTTCAAGATCAGTGATTTTCAACCTTTACTATATATAAGAATTACTAGGACAAATTTTTATTTTGTCAACTATTTGAGAGTATCTATTTTTAAAGCTTCCTAGATGATTCTAATGTGTAGCCAATTTGGGGTGGACAAGGGAGGGAAAGTCAATCATATACGGTTCAGAAAAATTGATGGTACTACAGGAAAACTATTTTGTTATGATAGTTCATTTTAACAGCTTTAGATATATTTAGAATGAATAACTGTCTACAGAACTAAATACATTTAGCAACTGTGATTTATTTAATATAATTAGATTCTAAGATCTTATCAAATCTAATATAGATAGGGCTCTAAATCAACATGTGTTATAAAGTCATGGATGAAACTTAAATTTTGCTTACTTAATTCACTGATTTTTATCACACATCTAAGATATAGTATTCCTTATTTCAAGAAAGGAAAATGGTATATTATAGACTTTCTGAACCACATGTACAAAATATGGCTTATATTCTTTCCACAAATGAGAACATCAACCTCTGTCCTATTGCCTCACTGGACAAAAACTAAAAGACACAGACACACATGCTCCATACTCCTCGCATATGACCTTCAAAATCTGCCAAATGTGCTTAATAAAAGCACAAAGATCCCATTCCAGCACTGACCTATTGCATCCCCAGCCCCAGGCTCCACCTTGCTAGGAGCAGGCTGAGGTGGTGCTGGGCTACTGTTCTTCACAGGCTCAGCACTTGTCCCTGAGGTAGTTTCTTTCCGAGAGGCTTTGGATGGAGGTGGCTCTTCTACCACAACACCACTTTGTCGTTGCCGTCGCCGTTTCTTACTCCACAATTCATGGCAATCCTGCCAGTGAGGGAGGCTGGAAAAAGACAAAGCAAAGGGGAATGCAGTAGTGAGCGAATAGAGGAATAAAGATTGAACTGGGAAAGCATGGGAAGTGGGAAGAACAAGGAAACATGAAAATTAGTGATAGTAGCAACATATAAAGAACCATGGCAGATGACAATCTGGGGAAATAAAAGTCCAAAAGCCCAAAAGATTTTATATAGTGGGAAATAAGGATCTTGCTAATACTAGGGATACACCTGATATATAAATTTTCATGTTCTAGTCAAATATTGCTCTTCCTTGATATAACAGGTCAAGTTTCAGCTGGGAATAAAAGGACAGAGATTACTGGCTTGCTAATACTTACAAGTCTAAGAAAGGTGGTGATTTAAATCTTGGAACCATATAAATACATGACGATTAAATTATTCTGTGTAAAATGAATTTGTTATTTGGTCTGTGAGAACCAACGACTGGTTCCTTCCTCTTCCTGTTCACTAAATTTCCATAACTACATATTTTTCATATGTAGCGTTTAATACTATGTATTAATTGATGTTATTTCCAGACTTCCCATACTCAAAAATGCAAACATTACAAGTATATTAAATCATCTTACTACAAAATCCCTATAATAGGAGTTCCCAAATTTCAGTAAGCAGCTTAGGAATTTCAAGTCACATTCAGTGTACTGAAATTCTAGTCCCACAGATGAATCTGGACATTTCTTTAGAACAATCGGATTTATATACTACCTACTCATGTACTGAAATCTTACCCACTTCAGTGAGACATTCTTTGCCAGGCATGGTATGCACACCTGTAATCCCAGCTGCTTGGGAGGCTAAGACAGGAGGATTGTGAGTTCAACACCAGCCTCAGCAAAAAGCGAGGCACTAAACAATTCAGTGTAGACCCTGTCTCTAAATAAAATAGAAAAAAAGGTCTGGGGATGTGGCTCAGTGGTCAAGTGCCCCTGAGTTCAATTGCCAGTGGGTGGGGGGGTAAAAAAAAAAAAAAAAAAATCTGATACAAAAGCTATAATACTGTTAGTGATAAATCAGAGATAAAAGATTTCTTCTGTCTGTAATACCAGGGCCTCACATATACAACAGAAGTACTCTACCCCTGAGCTATATCCCCAAGCCTAATAATAAGATTTTTTTATGTGCCAGAATGTGGGGGATGAGTGCAAAATCCCTGGAAATCCTACAAAATATAGGAAGTTCATAGGATTATGATGAAAGAGAGATTCAAAGACATCATTTTTTTTAAGTCACTATTCAGTGACCTAACAGTGATGCAAACTATTTGAAATTAGGACTATTCTTACAAATATGAGAAATACATGGTCCCCACAGATACAGGTGATTCCAGAAGATAAAATGGTCAAGAACAAAACTAAAATAAATACTTTTAAAAAAATACAGAATGCTTCATGAATTTGCATGTCATCTTTGTGCAGGGGCCATGCTAATCTGTTTCATTCCAATTTTAGTATATGTGCTGCCAAAGCAAGCACTAGAAATACTTTCAAAGAGGTTGTATAGGGCAATATGCTAAGAATCTAGAGACAAAAAGATTCTTGAGAGTCAAATCTAGAGCAAATATTATAACTAAACCTTTTTTGTTTGTTTTGGCTTTTAGTACTAGGAATTGAACCCTGTGCACTTTACCACTGAGTGACATCTCCAATCCTTTTTATTTTGAGACAGGGTCTTGCTAAGTTCCTTGAATTTATGATCCTTCTGCTTTAGCCTCCCAAGAAGCTGGGATTACTGGCGTGTGATACCATGCCCAGCTCTATTCACTGTTTAAAATAACAAAACTATCTTCCTTATTAACCATATTAACTTCCTTATTAACTCAAGGAAATCTCTACATGTGAAACTTAGCCATTTGCAGTTCTTTTTAAAAAAAACCTATTATCTTGAGTTTCTCATCTCCTGAGGGTTAGGGGAGGCATAGGGTCACTGCATAGCCACCAGTACTTACTCCGGAGGAGCCATTTTGCTGAGCTCAACATCTTTAAGGAAGTCACTCTGTAGGGTCTGTTCGGCTGTGCAACGCTTGCTAGGATCTAGTGTCAGCATGTGGTCCAATAAATCAAGTGCTGCTGAAGGAATGCTATGGAAAGAAAAAAAGAAAAGGTTAAGTTTGCAATGATCCCATTGTTCTCAAATTTTTTGTTAAAAGGTCTCTGAATTTCCAGCTTCATGTTAAACTGAGGAAAGGGAGCTAGAAGTTGGCTAATGCAAGCAAATGGATTTGCTCTCACACAGGATTTAAGAAATGCTACAATCCAGGTAAAAAACACATGACAATAATGTCTTTCTCTCATTTCCTTAAAGATCAAAAGAACTATGAAGAAATTTATATAATTATTCAAAACAAAATGGTCTTCTATAGTCAAATTAGAAAAGTATGAGGGCTATGATAAAACTAGCATACTGTTTAAAAATAAAATGTTTTGTCAGAGTAAACTGAGACAATGATAACTCCTGTACCCAGGAAAAGGCAGTCTTAACACAAGCCAAACCTAAACTGAGATGCACATTTTTGCCAAACTCACAAAGAAAATTCTTCTCGCAAACGCCTTCTATATTGCTTCTTCGGTTTCATAGTGTTGAAGTAGGGTAGTTTGATAACATCAGGCCATACAGCTGGACAAGGGCTACCACAGAGACGGCTGAAAATGAAACAAAAAGAAAGTGCAAAGAAATAAGTCAACATCAGGTATTCTTGAGTTCTACAAGCAGAAATTATTACCTTCTGAAGTTTGGAAATTTTGCTTATCATATAGGGTATGCAGAAAGGTAAAATATGACCTTGCTGCTTTAAGGATAGAAAGAACTGATTATATCACAATAAGAGAAAATAATGGCATAATAATCCAAAATAATCCACACATTTGGTTTAAAAAAAAAAAAAAATTTCCAGTACTGGGAATTGAATACAAGGGTGCTTTACCACTGAACCACATCTCCAATTCCAATTCTCTCTCTCTCTCTCTCTGTCTCTCTCTCTCTCTTTTTCAGTGATGGTACTAGGAATTGAACCCAGGGCCTAAGGGCCTAGGCATGCCAGGCAAGCACAACTACCTCTGAGACACATTCCCAGCTATTCCTTTTTTCATTTTATATTTTAAGACAAGGACTTGCTAAATTGCTGAGGCTGGCCTTAAACATGAAATCCTTCTGCCTCAGCCTCCCAAGTCACTGAAATCACAGGTGTGACACTGTACCCAGCATAAAACATGTTTTTAATCCCCGACACAATTTTCATTACCAATTTTGTTCTATTCGGTTAATATTAAGTTCATATACTACAAAAGATTTAGTCTTATATTGTCCCTACAGAGAAAAGAAGAGAACAGAGCATACAAGTGGAAATTTTGATAGGTAATTGGGAGTTTATTATGTAATAATACGAGTTATATATTACCTTTAAAATGTCTAGTGTAATTTAAAATTTGCCTGCTGAATTCCTCCTTTCAATTTTATTGGGGGAGGAGAGGCCCAAATTTCATTCTAACAACAGGACTTCCCTAAATTTTCTATTATAGGTTCAATTTTCAAACTATCTGTTTATATGCCATAAACATTACTAAACGGAGGTTTTTGAAGGCAGGGACCTGATTTATCTGAGTCTTAAAGTTTAACAGAAAAGCAATCAACTGAATAACAGGCTTTTCTGGGCTGGGATTGTGGTTCAGTGGTAGAGAGCCCACCTAGCACGGGAGGGAGCCGGGTTCAATCCTTAGCACCATATAAAAAATAAAGGCATTGTGTTGTGTCCATCTACACCAAAAAAATAAATTAATTAATTAAAAAAAAAAAAAAGAGTAACATGCTTTTCTTTTTTTCATACTAGGTATTGAACCCAAGGCCTTGCACATGGTTAGCACATGCTCTATCACTGAATCACCCCCCAGCCCCATAAATTTAATTTAATTTTTTATTTTTTTTTTTAAAGAGAGAATTTTTTTAATATTTATTTTTTAGTTTTCGGCGGACACAACATCTTTGTTTGTATATGGTGCTGAGGATCGAACCCGGGCCGCACGCATGCCAGGCGAGTGCACTACTGCTTGAGCCACGTCCCTAGCCCAAACTTAATTTTAATTTAACCTAAGAATCAAACAAACAAACATCCTGAAAACAGCATGCTTTTCTTTTTTCTTTTTTGGTTTGAGATGAAGTCTCACTATGTTGCCTGGAATGGCCCTGAACTCCTAGGATCAAGAGATCCTCCCATCTCAACCTCCTGAAAGATTGGGGCTATAGGTGCCCGTGTTAAAGCAAAATATACAAAATAAGCTGGAACTAGTGGTGCACACCTGTAATCCTTTCAACTTTGGAGGTTGAGGTAGGAGGATCACAAGTTTGGGACCAGCCTCAGTAACTCGGTGAGGTTCTTTAGTGAGAACTTGACTCAAAATAAAAAATAATTAAAAAGGGTTGGAGATTTAGCACAGTGGTAACGCACCTTTAGGTTCAATATCCAGTACCCTCCCAATCAAAAAAAGAAAGAAAAGAAAAATTATGCAAGTTAAGACTTTAAAAAATTAAATGGAGGGTTCTAGGGATGTAGCTCAGTAGTAGAGTGCATGCGAAGCATGCACTAAGCATGCACAAAGCCCTAGGTTCAATGCCCAGCACCATAAAACAAAATATAGTTTCAATATATATTTTCTACAATGAAATATAGTTTATTTTTAAAAAAAAAAAAAATATATATATATATATATATATATATTTTAGTTGTAGATGGACACAATACCTTTATTTTATTTATTTTTATGTGGTGCCAGGAATCAAACCCAGTGCATTACACATGCTAGGCAAGCACTCTACCACTGAACTACAACCCCGGCGCAAAATATAGCTTCTTTTCATACTCAGCCTAGAACAAAATATAAAGTAAATCTAACTGAGCAAAGAGAAAACTTGTACAATCATTTAGTAGAATGACTGGAAAGTGTTAGAAATTAGAGGATTAGATTACCTATCACACCCGGTACATAATAGCACATGCACAGCTGTACCTGATCAGTTCTAGCTGAGCTAGTTCCAGATTGGCTTGAAATATAGGCTTCTTTGTGAACAGCTCCCCAAGGATGCACCTAGAAAGAGTAAAACTGAGAGGTCAGGAGAGAAATCCCTGGAGCCTATTTAAAGTTGTCTCAATAAACTTTTATAGTATCAGGCTACATCCAATATACTGTGTTGTAAATTAGCCTAGAACTTCAGTGTTTGTTTCCTAAAATAAATAAATAAATAAATTCTTGCCATAATTTGCCAGCACATCAAACTTCCACTTGTAAAGGACAGCTCTAAGCACAGAAGAGTCTTTATTCCTACTATGGCACTGTAAATTATGAAAATAACTAAAGATAATTTTACAAGGATGCTCAGCAGTTTCTAAAAGGGAAGTTAGTTTGTGTCATTAATCTGCTCTGTAGAATATATACTATACTACAGCCCTCTTGGCACTGAATTTGCAAAAAAAAAAAAAAAAAATTATCAGCCAGAATCAGTTCTAATATGATTTTCAAATAAATTATGCTTATACAAATACTTTGTCATTTTGAACAGGACATTCAAAACCATATGAATATATTTACACAGTCTCAAAGCATCTCCCTAAAAATTCCTTTATTAACTATAAGAATAAAACCAATAGTCTGGGGTTGTGGCGCAGAGGTAGAGTGCTCACCTAGCACGCATGAGGCACTGGGTTGGATCCTCAGCACCATATAAAAATAAAAATAAAAAAATAAAGATATTGTGTCCACCTATAACTAAAAAATAAATATATTTTTTAAATATTTTTTTTAGGGGCTGGGGTTGTGGCTCAGTGGTAAAGTGCTCACCTAGTGTGCATGAGGCACTGGGTTTGATCCTCAGCACCACATAAAAATAAAATATATTATGTTCACCTATAACTAAAAAAATTTTTAAAAAATCTTTTTTAGTTGTAGTTGGACACAACGCCTTTATTTTATTTATTTATATGTGGTGCTGAGGATTGAACTAGGGCCTCGCACATGCTAGAAGAGCGCTCTACCACTGGGCTACAACCCTCGCCCAAAAAATTAAATTTTTTTTTAAAAAGAATAAAACCAGTAAGTTTAGTGGGGGGCAAAAACAACAACTTAACCAAATGACAAAAATTAATATCAATACTAAAGGGCAAACAAAATCCATGTAAGTACACACATGATACTCTGAGAGAAATACAACAGTGCTTAAGGCCAGGCAAAGTAGTACACACCTATAATCCCAGGGACTTGGGAGGCTGAGGCAATCTCAGCAATTTAGCTAGACCCTAAGCAACTTAGTGAGACTCAAGATAGAATAAAAATAAAAAATTTTTTAAAAAGGGGGCTCAAAGCGCCCCAGGGAAAATTGCTTATGAAATATTCCATTCAAAAATGCATAATCTGGGGCTGGGGTTGTGGCTCAGTGGTAGAGCGCTTGCCTAGCATGTGCGAGGCACTGGGTTCGATTCTTAACACCACATATAAATAAATGAATAAAATAAAGATCCATAATCATCTAAAAAAATATTTTTAAAAAAATACATAACCTGCTAGGCATGGAGGCATACACCTGTAATCCGAGCAGCTCAGGAGTCTGAGGCAGGGGGATCCTGAGTTCAATGCCAGCATCAGCAATTTAGGAAGGCACTAGGCAACTCGGTGAGACCCTGTCTCTAATAAAAATAGGGCTAGGGATGTGGCTCATGATCGAGTGTCTATGAGTTCAACCTCCAGTAATCCCCCACCCCCACAAAAAACATACCCTGGATTGGGGAAGGAACTAAGCGATAGGGGCTTGCCTGCCATGTTTGAGGCCCTGGGTTCAATTCCCAGCACTGGAGGGAAAAAAAAGATGTGTAACCTGAATCTACATGGTAGAAAATTTATATTCACCTATAATGCAAATGCAAGAAGGATCACTTAGGCCCATGAATTTGAGACCAGTCTGAACAACACAGCAAAATTCCATTTAAATAAATAAATAAATAAATAATAAGACAACTAAGAATAATAATGATCTTGGATTGGCATATTCACTTTCCCTCAGGTGCTAGGGATTAAACCCAGAGCCTCAATCTTGACAGGTGAGCACTCTTATATCACCAAGCTAATCACCAGCCCTCATGATCCTGGACAGGACCTGAATTGGGGGTATTGTTACTAGGACATTACTTATGGTACTAATAAAAACTGAAATATGAAATGTACAGTATTAAATAAAAATATTTTATCACTATACTATGGTTATATAAGAGGTTCATTTGTTTTTAAGGGCTATATATTAAATATTAAAGAGGGAAAAGGCATGATATATGCAACTTCCTTCAAACAAGTCTGGAAAAAATATGATAAAAACATAAACTTTTTTTTAATATTTATTTTTTAGGTGTAGATGGACACAACACAATGCCTTTTATTTTTATGTGGTGCTGAGGATCGAACCCGGGTCCTGCCCATGCTAGGCAAGTGCTCTACCGCTGAACCACAATCCCAGCATAAACATTTTTTATTTTATGTATATATGTGTTATATATATGTGTGTGCCAATGTGGCAAGATGTTAAAAATTAGTCATTCTAGTCAGGCTTGGTCATACATATTTATAATCCCAGCCACTTAGAAAGATGAGGCAGAAGAATCACTTGATCCCTTGAACCTTGAACCTGGACAACAAGGTAAGTCTCTGTCTCAAAAACAAATAGCCATCAAGGAAGCTCAGGCCTGTAATTTCAATGACTTGGAAGGCAGGAGGATCACAAGTTTGAGGCCAGCCTCAGCAACTTAGTGAGACCATGTCTCAAAATAAAAAAAATTTAAAAGGACTGGGGATAAAGACCAGTAATACAGCAACCCTGGGTTAGATCCTAGAACCCAAACAAACATAACAACAAAACTAGTGACACTAATAAGAATGAACCTCAATTTATGTTGAATAAAAAATGTCCTGGGCGAGGTAAATATATTATATGATTCCACTTACATAAAACTTTTAGAAAAACAAAATAGTGGTTTGCCTGGAATGGGATAATGTAGGTACAAGAGAAGGATTACAAAATGATACAAGGAATCTTTTTAGGTGATCATTTCTTGACTGTGGTAATGGTTTCACAGTAACTAAATTAGGTCAAAACTTTTCAGTTGTGTACTTTAAACAGATGCAGTTTATTTTATATTTTAATAAAAAGGTCTAAAAACTTTAGTGAGCTGGGAATGCAGCTCAATAATAGGGTGCTTGCCTAGCAAGGTCCTGTGTTCAAGTCCCAGTGCTGCCAGGTGTGGGGACATATACCTGTAACCTCAACTACACAGGAGGCTAAGGCAGGAAGATTACAAATTCAAGGCCAGCCTGAGAAAGACAGCAAGACCCTGTCTCAAAATCAAGATTTATAAAAAAGGTGAGGTGTGCTTATTTTGATAGCACATATATTAAAATTAGAAAAATATAGAGATTAGCATGGTCCTATCCAAGGATAACATGCAAATTTGTGAAGCACTTTTTTTTACCTTTTTTTTTGGTATCAGGGACAGAACCTGAGGGCACTTTTTACAACTGAGCTTCACGCCCAGCCCTTTTTTTATTTTGAGACAGGGTCTCAAAAAATTGCTTAGGGACTTGCTGATTTGCTGAAGCTGGCTTTGAAATTGGGATTCTCCTGCTTACAAGTATGTGCCACTGTGCCCGGCAATGCAATTAAATAAAGGAGGGAGGGCCTAGGAATGTAGCTTAGTAAGAGAGTGCAGTCCACTCTGGATTCAATACTTAGGTACTGGGGGTGAGGTGGGGGAATACATCTAGATAAAGGCTGTGCAGAAGTTCTTTGTAGGTCTTAAAACTTTTTTAAGTTGTCAATGGACCTTTATTTTATTTATTTATATGTGGTGCTGAGAATTGAACCCAGTGCCTCACACATGCTAGGCAGTGCTCTATTACTGAGCAGCCCCATAGGTCTTATAATTCTTAATTAGTTTTAATTAATTATTTCAAAGTAAAATTAGAGAAAAAATATATACTTTTTGTATGCATGAAATATTTCATTTTTTAACCCAGCATGTTAAAAAAGGTAGGGGGCAATAAATCTCTTCTGACTTGTGTTTGTGTATGTATTTGGGGGGGTACTGGTGATTGTTCTACCACCGAGCTACATCTTAGCCCTTTTCATTTTTTATTTTGAGATAGGGTCTCATTAACTTGCCTAGGCTGGCCTCAAAATTGTGAATTCTTCTGCCTCAGTCTCCCAAGTAGCTGGGATTACAGCTGTGTGCCATCATCATGTCTGGTTTGACTTATGCTTTGAAATAAGATTTATTTACAAATATTCACAGACCCAAATTTTATATATTTATTTTGAAATTCTTTAACTTGAGAAAGAAAAACGTAGTTTTTTAAGAAATCAGCACCTATTAACATTTATTAATCTCAATTGACAAAAGGCAACTTTTTGCTTCTGGTATTCAAATGTTAGAGATGAAAAAAGTAAAATTTATTCTATTTTCAACAGACCTTAAACATTAACTGCCAAATCAAGTTCCAGTGTTATAGGGAGGCTAAAACAGGAGGATTGCATGTTCAAGGCCAGCCTCAGGAACTTAATGAGTACCTAAACAACTCAGTAAGACAAGTAAGTGGTGAAGCACCCCTGGATTAAATTCCCAAAACAAAAAAAAAAAAAAAGAAAAAGAAAATGAAAAAGAAAAAGAAGAAAGTTCCACTGTTCTAACAACTGGAAATAAGAGGAGATAAATGAAAAACACAATAGCAAGGTTTTCTCATTTCACATATAATTTGTTGTACTAGTCTTTCTAGTTTCTCCTCTGATTTGTACACTGAACTACTATATTAATTCTCTGTAAAACAAAACAAAAAAAAACACATTCTGTATAAATATCTTAAGAGAAACTAACATGGAACATCAAACTAATAAGTTCACTTCGAAAGGTAAGCATACGGCTGGGATTATAGCTCAGCTGGTAGAGTAAGCTTGCTTAACACGTGTGAGGCATTGGGTTCAATCCTCAGCACCACATACAAATAAAATAAAGGTATTGTGTTCATCTACTATAAAAATATTTTTTTTAAAAAAAGGTAAGCATAATCTTGTAAGTTGAACTTTAAAGTAAGACTAGTTTTCTATAGTTTCAATTTCTAATTGTGTTTTATTTCAGTTTCCAAACTTTGGGTGGCTAAAACATTCATTATGTAATCAACTCTTTGCTACTGCAGAAGTGACAGGTTGCACAGACTGAAATAATAATACTAAAAGAACTATGAACTTTCCCAATACATCTTACTGGGGTGTTAATTTTAGAGCTTAGTTGCTAATACTGCTAAAGCAAATAGCCCAGAACACAAACATATCCAGCTTGAGTCAGTAAAACTTAACTAAAGTTTCTTTTGATTGGGTAAGCTGCCACAGAAATTATCTTTTTCTATTATCCTTTTGAATTTTTTGAAATAAAACCCCTACAGTGCCAGGAGGATCAAGAGTTCAAAACCAACCTTTGCAATGGCAAGGCACTAAGCAACTCAGTGAGATCCTGTCTCTAAAAATACAAAATAGGGCTGGGGATGTGGTTCAGCAGTTGAGTGCCCCTGAATTTAACCCCAGTACCAAAAAAAAAAAAAAAAAAAATGTGAGGAAAGGAAAGAATGGGATATACTATATCATGAAGTACATATGTCAAAACAATAAAGCATGGAGGTCAAGGACAGTGTGTCATACAATGTAAGAAACAACTAACAACTAACCCATTTAAAGATGTCTGTTCCTCTAACACAAAAATTGTGGTTTCTATTGTAATTTTCCACAAAGGAATGAAGGCTTTTTAGAGTAATAGCGAATATCATGTAGTAGGGCAAAAAATGAACAGGATAGGATAAGCCTGAAACCAAAAAATAAGGAAGAATATCAATGACTACTATTGAAGCCAGATGCAATAGTATATGCCTATAATCCCAGCCACTTGGGAGGCTGAGGCAGGAGGATTGCAAGTTTGAGGCCAGCCTCAGTAATTTAGTGAGGCCCTAAGCAGTTAACTTGATGAGACCCCATCTCTAAAATAAAAGGCTGGGATTGTAGCTCAGTGGTAGAATACTTGCTTAGCACGTGAGGCTCTGGGTTTGATCCTCAGCATCACATAAAAATAAATAAGTAAAATAAAGGTATTGTGTCCAACTACAACTAAAAAAATATTAAAAAAATAAAAAGGGCTGAGAATTTAGTACAGTGGTAAAGAGCCCCTTGGTTCCATCCCTAGTACCCAAAAAAACAAATAAACAAAAAAACCCACGATGATTATCAACAAAACTCAAGAAATAACCTGACAAAGCTCCCACTGGTAAAAAGAAACTAGATAGTTTAAACAGGAATAAGGATAATAACTACAATGAATTAAAACACATCAAATATGCTTAAATCCAGGAGTTTGTAAAATTAAAGTAAAAAATAAAACCAAAATCTTTCTCACTGGTTATCTCTGGGAATAGTAGAAAACTACGTCATTATTTTGAACTGGTAAATAAACAGAATTAAGCATTATCCTAACTTTTCTACACAGTTTGTACCTGGGGTATTATCTTTATATAAATATTCTAATAAAGAATGGTATGATGAGAATATTACCATTATAAAATTACCACAAATGAATTAAGGGATATAGGCAATGATCATCAATAGTTAATAATATCATAAAAAGAGACAACTGTAAAAATATAGACAAAGGCCAAAATAAATTAATAGAGACAACTGTTATTTATCAAGTGGGGTATGTGTGTAAATCTGCCCGAATAGGGATTAATATTTTATGAGGCATTGTTTATAACCGTCCCCAAACGGCCATAATCAAAAGCTACTAATTTATAGTGGATTGTTTCATTATTTTTAAATTCTCAATATATAACACACTCATTCACAGTTTGTTCTCTTATCAGTGGTTCCTATCACTTGCTACCCTCAATTCTGATCTACCACTGATCTTCTGTTAGAAGCACTCAAAATCCAAAGCCAGCCTAAAAAAAAAAATACAAAATACGGCTAGGGATGTGTCTCAGTGGTTGAGTGCTCCTAAGTCAATCCCAGTACCCATCTCCCCCAAAAGAAAATAAAAACCTCAAACCCACCTGTGTAAAGTAGTTTAAGGGTCAGTGGGTGGTTGAGAAATCAACCCTGAATTCCCCTACAATTTACAGAAAATAAAAGGGATAAAGAACATGAGAGAGCCAGGAGCAGTGACACACGTCTATAATCCTGGAGGTGTGGGAGGTTGCAGCAGGAGAATCTCAAGTTCAAAGCCAGCCTGGACAACTTAAGAGAGGCCCTAAGCAACCCAGTGAGACCCTGTCTCTAAATAAAATATAAAAAAGGGCTAGAGATGTGGCTCAGGGTTAAGCAACCCTGAGTTCAATCCCTGGTACTGAGTGTATAGGGGATGAGGGAATGAAAGAGAGGGAAGGAAAAAAAAAAAGCAAAAAAATAAAAACCAGCTATAAGGATACAATCAGCAAAATTCAGGCTGTGAGAAGTCTACAGAACAAATTACCTAGTTTCCTCTAAGGAAAGTGTAAGGAAACAAAACAGAGAGATGGAAGGAGGACGTCTAATTAAAAGACTTGGGGTAATCAACTATAATCTGTGGATCTTAATCACTTAAATCCTAATTCAAATGAAGTTAAAAAAAAAAGACAATTGAGGAAATGTTTAAAGAAAAGGTGTATCACTGATATTAATACTCCGCAGAGAAACTTTAGAATTGTAGAAGAACTGTTAAAAGCCAATGTAGAGAGAAAACAGAGTACAGATCAATAATATGTGAGTTACAGACAAAAGAAAGTATTAACAGAACCTTACCCGCAGCTCCAGACATCTATGGCTGGTGTATAGCGCTCTTCCCCCAGCAGCAGCTCAGGAGGTCGGTACCATAGAGTAATAACTTTGTTTGTGTAAGGACGACTGCAATGTAAAACCATCATTATATAAATTTACAATGATTTTGATGATAAATACACAGCTAAAGGCAAACAAAAATAGCTTCCAATTGAAGATGAAATTGTTGAAACAGCTCACAACAATCTAACAATCTAAAAGTAATCTGGATAGGGGACTGGGGTTGTAGCTCAGTGGTAAAATGCTTGCCTAGCACGTGTGACGGACTGGGTTCAATCCTCACCTACACATAAACAAACAAACAAATAAATAAATAAAGGTACTGTGTCCACCTACAATTTAAATTTTGCTATTTTTATTTTTTGAGGCATAGTCTATGTTGCTCAGGCTGGCCTTAAACTCCCTGGGCCTCTAGAGATCCTTCTCACATGTAAGTTTTTTTACATAGTGGAGATTGAACCCATGGGTGAGCCACATCTCCAGTCCCTTTTAATTTTGAAAAGGGTGTCTCACTAAGTTGCTTAGGACCTCCCTAAGTTGTTGAGATTACAGGTGTGTGCCACCATGCCCAGTCCCACATATAATTTTGATGAATGTCTCACCTCTCTTCAGAGTTATAAAGCCGAGCAAGTCCAAAATCTGCTAGTTTGATTTGCCCACTGTAAAACAAAAAACAATTATTTTTGTAAGCAATTGGCAGTAGTCCCCAAACTGTACTTGAAAAGTCAAGTGCTAATCAGTTAAAAAAACATTTTTTTTTTACAAAAATTAATTTTAATCTCTGTTCTCTCATTTGTGTTCTTATCAGTCACTCTCCTCAATTAAGCCTCTTTTGACTATTCCAATTTACAATGCTTCAGGCTTTTTTTTTTAATTATTACTGCATTTTTAAATTTAATTTCTTAGTTAATTCTTAGTCAAGGCTTTCTTTTTAGATATAAAATGTATTTTGGCATGATACATACATGGAGTATAATTTATTCTAATTAGGACCCTATTCTTGAGGTTGTACATGATGTGGAATTACCTTGGTTGAGTATTCAAAATGCAAGGATAGGAAAATTATGTCCCATTAATTCTACTGTCCTTCCTATTCTCCTCTCCCACACCACCCCTTTTCCCTTCATTCCCCTTTGTCTAATCAAATGGACTTCTACTCTTCCCCCTCTCCATCATCCCAAGTTTATTTGTTTGTTTGTTTAATTTCTGGGTAGACCACAGGGCCTGAACTTGCTAGATTAAATACATAACCTAGGGCTGTTCTAGATTTTCAAAAATTTAAGATTGGGGCCTTAAATATAATACATAATTCTTGACTGATTCTGGCTTGAATAAACTAGCTACAAAACACATTTTTTTTTTGGGGGGGGGGTCACAAAGGATTGAACTTAGGGGTACTTAACCACTGAGCCACATCCCCAGTCCTATTTTGTATTTTATTTCAAGACAGGGTTTTACTGAGTTGCTTAGCGCCTTGCTGTTGCTGAGGCTGGCTTTGAACTCGCGATCCTCCTGCCTCAGCCTCCTGAGTAGTTGGGTTACAGGCACGCACCAGCACACCTGGCCAAAACACATTTTTGAGATAACTGGAAAAAATATATATAAAATATGGAGTGGCTATTAGAAGACACTAGGAAATAATTTTGCCAGAGTATTTAGTGTCAAATGTAATAATGCCTACAATTCACTTTAAAAGAGCTAAAGCAGAAAAATAAACAAATACAGTAAAATATTCATGGTACAAGTATTAATTATTAACTATCTATTAGTCTCAATTTTCTTATAATTTTGACATTTTTCATAATAAAAAGTAAACCACAGGTGTGTGTGTGAGAATAGAATAGGAGTGCAATAGATTAACAATGGAAGAAGGAGGAAAAGGAGAGAGAATAAGAAAAATAAAGAAAGTGCAATGAATCTGACATAATTTTCCCATGTACATATATGAAAACAACACAGTGAATACTACCATCATGAACATTCATAAGAATGGGATCCTATCGGGAGACTGAGGCAGGATTAAGAGGTCTTAGCAACGCAGGGAGGCCCTAAGCAACTCAGTGAGATTCTGTCTCTGAATATAAAAAAGAGCTGAGGATGTAGCTCAGTGGTTAGGCACTCTTGGATTCAATCCCCTGTACCCGCCCCCCCAAAAAAGGAATGGAATTCTAACTGGAAGATATATTCCATGCTTGTAAATTATATCAGAATGGTTTCTGCTGTCATGTATAACTAAAAAGAACCAATAAATAAATGTAGAAAAAAAGTAAATCACAAAAATACTGTAGCTATAACAGATTTTTAAAACGGATTAGAGCTATGACCTGAGCAAACAATTTTTATAATGCATGAGGCACCTTCTACTAACATATTGCCATTACCTCCTATGTCAAAGACAGACTAGTATATCAAACATTCACCCGAAGAACTTGTTACAAGTTTCTAAGCCCCATTCTCACAGAAGCCAATTAAGCAGGTCATGGCTCATAAATCTGCATTTCTTTCTTTTTTTTTTTGAGTGCTGAGGATTGAACCCAGAATGTCATGCATGCTAGGCAAGCACTGCACCACTGAATTACATTCCCAGCCCCAACTCACTCTTTTCTAAGGGGCTGGTGTTATTTCAGGTGCCTGACAGATGAGACAGAAAAATTAGATACAGAAAAAAGGTTATGCTAAGGAGGTACTCCCCACAAAGCATGGAAGTCTACATTAAATAAATGCTTTTCATTCCTAGTAGAGATTATGGACACCTTACCCAGTTGCCCCAAACATCATTACATCATTATATTTCTAAGTTCAATTTATAAGCAAATTCTGAGAAAAAAAAAATGAAGGAAGAGTTATATTAAGACAAAAAGGGAGGCTGGGCATGGTGGTTCGGTAATCCCAGGGATTTAGGAGGTTAAGGCAGGGAGATCACCAAGTTCAAAGCCAGTATTAGCAACATAGTGAGGCACTAAGCAACTTAGCAAGACCCTTTTTCAAAATTAAAAAGGACTGGGGATATAGCTCATCTCTGATATAGCATCTCTGAGTGTAATACCCAATACCAAAAAAAGGGAAAGAGGATTTCTCAAATTTCTTTTTTAATTAATTAATTTATTTTTTAGGTGTAGATGGACACAACACAATACCTTTTATTTTTATGTGGTGCTGAGGATCGAACCCAGGTCCCGCCCATGCTAGGTGAGCGCTCTACTGCTGAGCCACAATCCCAGCCCCTCAAATTTCTTGATATCCATACTCCCTTACTCTGAAAGTCTGAGATGATTCACAAATCAAGGCATACGGAAAGACTGAAAGTTAAAATGGCAACAGATATAAGTAATGGAAATTAGGCCAAACTTCAATCTCATCAGCCTCAAATATTTACTGCTTGGCCCACATGAGATACTAAATGTTTCTTGAATGAAATAATATCATAGAACATCCTGAGAGCACAATTACTATTGCTTTTTCTTCCAACTAAGCTAACAGAATGATATACAAAATAAGGAACTTTGACGACATAAAATAGAAAAGAAATGCCATGCTATTTATTATGTCATAAATCACAGGAAAAAGATACGTAACAAGATGCAAAGGAAATCCTTCTGCGACCATGGTTTTGGTTTTGTTTGTTTTTGAGGGAGATGTATTGGGAACTGAACCCAGGTGTGCTTTACCTCTGAGCTAAATCCCCATCTTTTGTGATCCTCCTGTTTCAGCCTCCCAAATTGCTGGGATTGTGGGGTATGCACCACAATGCCCAGTGAGACCCAGGTTTTAAACTGCCTTTGACAAGATCTTCAAGTACTAGATGCCTCCATTTCCTCCAAATTCAGCCCTATGTCACATTATTCTTTCTTACCTAACCAGCCTGGACCATAGATTAATTAGCCAAACTACTATCTTCACTGTGACCCTTTTATATATTTAAACCTTAAGTACTTAATTCTAGATCAACAATTTGCCTTTTCTAGAGAACTAAACAAAAGCTTAAGATATAAAAAGCATACAATTATCATTGGTAGCACTCCAAACTGTATATTTTCCTCTCTCAGTAAGGCTTGAATACTGTTGGTTTAGTCCTTTTACTTGATTTCAATCAATAACCTCTTCTATTTTGCTTGGCTGTCATTACAAACCTTTGGCATTCTCCTTAGTGCCTGAATTCATCTCCTATACTCTCACAGTAAATAATTCTTCATTGGAAAAAAAAGTCATTATAGCCAGGCATGGTGGTGTACATTTGTAAATCCCAGCATCTTGGGAGGCTGAGGAAGGAGGATTCCAAGTTCAAATACAGCCTCAGCAATTTAACAAGGCCCTAAGCAATTTAGTGAGACCCTGTCTCAAAATAAAAAGGGCTCAGGGAGATGTGATTCAATGGTTAAGTTCCCCTGGGTTCAATGCCTGCTACCAAAAAAAAAAAGGTCATCAGGGGGGAGGTGTGACTGCCTTAACATCCTCTTACAAATTTTCTTGCATCTATAATCTTATTTTCCTCTTTTTCTTTAATCGTTCTCTACTTGTAGCCTTAATTCTGTGTCCCCTAGAACTTTGCTCTTTTAAAATTATTTTATTTTTTTTTTGAGAGAGAATTTTTTTTTTAATATTTATTTTTTAGTTTTTGGCGGACACAACATCTTTGTTTGCATGTGGTGCTGAGGATCGAACCCAGGCCGCACGCATGCCAGGGGAGCGCGCTACCATTTGAGCCACATCTCCAGCCCTCTTTTAAAATTATTTTAGTTCTTTCCTGAATCTTCAACTTCTTCTTACTGATCTTCTTTACTATTAGCATTTAAATGTTCAATACTCTGCTATATGTTCAATAAATGCTAAATGTTCAATAAATGATAAAACAGATTCAGACATGCCTGTCACTTCCTTCCCATTAATTATGTTACACATTCTCTCACCCCATATCCTACACTAATTTCACCTCTGGCCTTTTAATTTGCAAACTCTCTTCTTAGGTCTTAATTTGTCAATATTATCTGACACCTAAGACCAGTCCTTTTTAAAATTTGACTATCTTCTATTGATGGTATTTATCCTTATCCTTCCTCTTTATTTCTCTTGGGTTCCACTTCTCATTTTTTTCTACACTAACTTCTAAATCTATATTGATAGTTTCAAGCTCCCACATGACCATATGCCTATTAGCTATCACAATCCTGAATACACAACAGATCCCAGAAGAGGTTCACTTTTCATCCTCACCTATCCTGCTCTTTCTTTTATATTATTTATAATGACTGGTAGTACCACCAATCATTTTTTTGAGGGTTTTTCAAAAATCTTTGAGTTATCTTACTTTCTCTTATTCCTTCCCCATCTTTTACTCACTCACCCAAGACTACTCTATCAAACACATTCTGTCCATACCTATAGGCAGGGCCTTGATTAGTTCAAGCACTGATCCTCTTTTTAATGTTTTTTTTTTTTGGTGGGGGGGGGGGGGCCGGCTGGATTAAACTTAGGGGCACTTTACCACTGAGCCAAATCCTCAGCCCTATTTTGTATTTTATTTAGAGACAGGGTCTCACAGAGTTGCTTAGCGCCTTGCTGCTATTAAGGCTGGCTTTGAACTCTTGATCCTCCTGTCTCAGCCCCCTGAGCTGCTGGGATTACAGGTATGCACCACCATGCCCATCTTATGGTGTTCTTAATAGTCCCCCTGCCTCTAATCTATGGCTACACAGTGATTATTCCCATTTTTTTAAAAAAAAGACTATCTCACCTCTATCTAAAACAATGTGAAGTTATTTATACTTGGGTAATAAAAATAAAATGAAGGGGCTGGGGTTGTGGCTCAGCAGTAGAGCGCTTGCCTAGCATGCCAGAGGCACTGGGTGCAATCCTCAGCACCACATAAATGTAAAATAAAGGTATTGTGTCCACCTAAAACTAAAAAAATTAATAAATAAATTAAATAAAATGAAGATCACGAGCCCAGCCCTAGTCTTCTCTTTTGTCAACTGATCTTTCTTTCCTGCCCTGCTGATAACCTCTCACTATTCTACCACCCCACGACCATTTCACCCAAGAAGCCTCAAAGTTGACAGAAGCCTTGAGTTAACAGAATTAAGTGAGCAAGGACAAATATCTGATAGATTTGCTAGTCTATGGGATCATACGTTCTGCTTAGCAACTTAAAGAGGCAGTTCAATTTAGCCTAGGACCTCCTAACTGTCTAGACTATGGGCCGTCAGGGACTGGGAAAGTTAAAAGCAGAACTGCAATTACTCCTTGCTCTAAGAAAGTCCCCATGAAGGAGTAAAGGGAACATAAGGAAAAAAAAAAAAAAAAAAAATATATATATATATATATATATATATATATATATATATATATATATATATATATATATATATATATATATATATATTATATATATATTTTTTTAGTTATCAGCGGATACAACATCTTTGTTTGTATGTGATGCTAAGGATCTAACCCGGGCCTCAACATGCCAGGCGAGCGTGCTACCGCTTGAGCCACATCCCCAGCCCAAGAAAATATATTAATAGAGTCCAAAGAGTTACAAATGATAGTCTTCATCAATTTTCTTTTTTTTTTTTTTAATACCAGGGACTGAACTCAGGGGCACTCAGCCACTGAGCCACATCCCCAGCCCTATTTTCTATTTTATTTAGATACAGGGTCTCATGGAGTTGCCAAGTGCCTTGCTTTTGCTGAGATTGGTTTTGAACTCAGGATCCTCCTGCCTTGACCTCCTGAGTTGCTGGAATTACAGGAACTTGTGTCACTGTGCTCGGCCATACCTAGCCCTTTTATTTTTATTTTGAAACAGGGTCTTGCTAAGTTGTTTAGGGCCTGGCTAAATTGCTAAGACTAGCCTTGAATTTGTGACCTCCTACTTCAGTCTCCCAAATTGGTGGGATTACAGGCATGTGTCACCATACCCAGTCATTATCAAGTTTTTCTTCTTTATTTTTTTAAATACATTAAAAAAAATTTTTTTTTTTAGTTATAGATGGACACAATACCTTTGTTTTTTATGTGGTGCTGAGGATGGAACCCAGGGCCTCACACACGCAAGGCAAGTGCTCTTACTACTGAGCCACAATCCCAGCCCCATTAAATTCATTTTTTAGTTGTAAATGGATATAATACCTTCATTTTTTAATTTTTATATGGTACTGAGGATCAAACCCAGTGCCTCACGTGTAATAGGCAAGCACTCTACCACTGAGCCACAACCCCAGCATCCATCATAAAATTCTTTTTTTTATTTAGTATTTTTTAGTTGCTGATGGACCTTTATTTATTTGTTTATTTATATGTGGTGCTGAGAATCAAACCCAGCACCTCACACATGCTAGGCGAGCACTCTACCACTGAGCCACAGCCTCAACCCCATCATAAAATTCTTTTTTTTTTCTTTTCTTTTTTTTAAGAGAGAGAGAGAGAGAATTTTTTAATATTTATTTTTCAGTTTTTGGCGGACACAACATCCTTGTTTGTATGTGGTGCTGAGGATCGAACCCGGGCCGCACGCATGCCAGGCGAGCGCGCTACCACTTGAGCCACATCCCCAGCCCCATAAAATTCTTGATGAACTACTTACTATGGATGTAGAGTCACCAACCTTCATCTTTGGGAATTGTGAGCCATAGAAATAGAAAGTAATAATTTTTTTTAAGGTGAGAGTCTTGCTTTGTTGTCCAGGCTGGCCTCAAAACTCCTGAGTAACTGGGATTACAGGTGTATGCCTCTGGTATTTAATTATAATTTAAAATAGTGCATTGGGCTGGGGATGTGGCTCAAGCGTAGCGTGCTCGCCTGGCATGCATGTGGCCTGGGTTCGATCCTCAGCACCACATACAAACAAAGATGTTGTGTCTGCCAAAAACTAAAAAATAAACATTAAAAAATTCTCTCTCACTCTCTCTTAAAAAAATAAAATAAAATAGTGCATTACTCATACAAAAAAAAAAAAAAAAGGAACCAACACACTTCAATGGTCCCCTGTCAACTACAATAAAGCTTCAGCTCCATAGAAGGTATATATAATCCTTAAATTGGCACCTAGTAACTTTCCAGCTTCATTTCCTCCTGTTAGGTGCTTCAATCTTCTTGCTCTAATTAATACTGACCTTTTAATAGTTTTCCAGACATACATACTGTTTTCATGTTTAACTGCTTTTGTGTATGCAATTTCTTTTGTCTAGAAATTTGATAGACCATTGTTATTATTTCTAATAAATTCCAATTCATTCCTCAAGGATGCACCTTTCGAGGTACTCCACAATTTAAGGGGGGGGGGGGGGGGAAATTGGCTTAATAAATGGCTCCTAAATGGAATATTTATTTATGTAGCTCCCCTACTAAACTCTAAGCTACATAGTGACTAACTATTCCATGAGACAAGAGAGTCTCCGTTTATCCTGCATGGCTGGTTATTATATTACACAAAAACAGGAAATGCTGGGAGCTAGGGATATTGCTGAGTGGTACAGAACTTGTCTAGCAAGTACAAGGCCCTGGGTTCTATCTCAGCATCACAAACAAACAAACAACAACAACAAAAAAAAAAGAGAGAGAGAGAAAATATGTCGTCGTCATTTTATATTTTTATCTAGGTAATATTTGTTGGCATTTAACAGAAAAATAAAATGCAAAGATGGATGCAAAAACCCAGCTGTCTAAAGAACCAAACACTGCCCTGATTTCAGTGGTACCAGACTTCTTGTTCATCCCTTAGCAGGTAGGGATATACTAAAGGATAGTGAGCATAACATATCTGATATATCATCATTACCAGTGTAGGCACATAATCAGAAAAGAAGAAAGCAGATGGTAAAATCTTCTGGAAAATTAACACTTGTTCATCACCAAAATCCTGACTGTTTACACTATTAAAACCTAGAAGAAGTAATGGCTAGAAAGGCCAATTACTAACTAAACCTCTGTTTACTCGAAAAGACAGTAACCCCTAAAGGCTTATGAACAGTTCAAGAAGCAGGCATGTTTTTCTCCACTCAACGAGGCAAATATCACTAAGAATCCAATGTATATTTGACTTTGCTTAGGGTCACATTATTTTCTAATTACAGCAAAGAGCTCTCTGAATATTCCTATAAGATCTGAGTGATTCCCTATAATGCGTATAAGAAAAATCTTTATAATCCTACTTCTGTTAATTCGTTATTACCAATAATGAGTCTGGTGGCTCTCTGATCAGAGTACCCCTATCATAAGTAGTTATTCCTAATGTAAAAACATCAAATGTATGTAAAAGGAAAAAAATTACATTACTAAATCTATTTATAAGTCCAATTAGCTAGCTGAGAAGGAGAGAATGCTTGACCTTATTTGGTTACTATGTTACCTGTTGTTCAGCAAAATGTTAGAACACTTAATATCCCGATGCAGGAAATTCTTTTTGTGACAGTAATCCAATCCTTCCATTAGTTGTTTCATGAATGACTTGATATGGTCCTCAGAAAAGTGCACCAAACCAGATTCTAGCAATCCCATTAAGTCATGGTCCATATACTCAAATACAAGGTAAAAGGCACCTACATAGGAAAAAAATAATAATAATAAAAATTTTGGAGTTGATCATGAGGCACTCTAAAATAACCCCTCCCTTATTTTTATAGATGAAGAAATTAAAAACTTAAATAATGTTCTTTCCAATAATAAATTAACAGAAGTACTGTAAGTACTATTTGAATTTGATTTTCTGATTCCACTTCTCTTTGTTTATTTAAATCTTTTTTTTTTTTAGAGAGAATTTTGTAATATTTATTTTCTAGTTTTCGGCGGACACAACATCTTTGTTTGTATGTGGTGCTGAGGATGGAACCCGGGCTGCACGCATGCCAGGCGAGCGCGCTACCGCTTGAGCCACATCCCCAACTCGTCTATACAAATCTTTAGAGGACAACTGTCATGATAAGATTATATTAAGAGGTCTCGTGTTGTGGCTCAATTATAGAGTGCTTGCCTAGAATGTGCAAGGCACTGGGTTCGATTCTCAACACCACATATAAGTAAAGGTCCATTAACAGTTAAAACAATATTTAAAAAAAAAAAAAGATTGTATTAAAAGACTTTATATGATCACTTAGGAAATTATAGACCTTGGGCCAAATTCTGTCTGTTGACTAATGTAAATAAAGTTTTGTTTATAATTTAACCCTACCCATTTATTATATATTGTCTAAGACTACTTTTGAAAAGGTCTTATAAATCAATGGATGTGTAACTAATGTGATTCTGCAATCAGTATATGGGGTAAAAATGGGAGTTCATAACCCACTTAAATCAAAGTGTGAAATATGATATCAAGAACTATGTAATGTTTTGAACAACCAACAATAAAAATTAAAAAAAAAAAGAAAAGGTCTTTACCTCCTTAGATAATAGGCAGCAACAGAGGCAGCCTAGTGTAGTTAGCAAAAATTATTAGTGAAAGTCAAAGTACGTAAGAATCAAAACATAGGTCGATCAAGTCAGATGCAGTGGGGCACACCTGAATCCTAGTGGCTCAGGAGGCTGAGGCAGGAGGATTGAGAGTTCAAAGCCAGCCTCAGCAATGGTGAAGTGCTAAGCAAGTCAGTGAGAGCCTGTCTCTAAATAAAATGCAAAATAGGGCTGGAGATGTGGCTCAGTGGCTGAGTGTCCCTGAGTTCAATCCCCTATACCAAAAAAAAAAAAAAAAAAGAAAAAAAGTCAATCACCTAATTCAACTTCCTAAATTCAGAAGATTTATTTAAATTAATTTATTATTATTATTATTATTTTATTTTTTTTGGTACTGGCAACTGAATCCCAGGGCACTTAAATCACTGAGCCACATTTCCAGCCTTTTTATTTTTATTTATTTTAGGTTGTAGATGTATTTTTTTAGTTGTAAATGGACACAATACCTTTATTTATTTATATGTGGTGCTGAAGATCAAACCCAGGGCCTCACATATACTAGGCAAGTGCTCTACCACTGAGCCACAACCCCAGCCCCCCAGCCCTATTTTTTTGTATATTGTTTAGAGACAGGGTCTCAATGAGTTGATTGATGCCTTAGGATCCTCCTGTCTCAGCCACCAGAGTCACTGGGATTACAGGCATGTGCAACCACGCCCTGCCCAACCATTTTATTTTTTGAAACAGGGTCTCATTAAGTTGCTTAGGGCCTCATATGAGTTGCTAAGGCTGGCTCTGAAGTTATCACCCTCCTGCTTCAGCTACCTAAACTGCTGGGATTATAGGCATGCACCACGGAGCCCAGCCAGAAATAGATTTTAAAAGGAGACATACATTAAGAGAAAATACTTAACGGGCTGAGGATATAGTTCAGTTGTTAGAGTGCTTGCCTCACATGCACAAGGCCCCAGGTTCAATCCCCAGCACCAATAACAAAACAAAAGGGAATACTATAAACAACTTGAAACCCACACTACCTTTTGGCAGGTACATCATAGAGGCAAATATTATAACAAAAGAAATATAAGAAATAGATAATGATCTACCCAGTCTAAAATTCTTTTTACTAAGAATGTAAAGGCATGGATTTTGTTTTATTTTTGTTTTTTCAGGAATAAACCAAGGGCCTTATGAATGCTACTAGAGAGCCAAGCACTCTACTACTGATCTACACAGCCAGCTGAAGGCAGGAACTCAGTCTGGGGGTAGGCTTTAAGGACCCCTTAAATATGTGAAACAGTATGAAACATTTTAAACTTTTTTTTTGAACGTAGGAGGTAGGCTAGGGGAACTTTACAAATGAACTACACCTCTATCCATTTATTTTTTATTTTGAGACAGTGATGAGGGCCTTGCTAAGTTGCTGAACCTGGCCTTGAACTAGTCACCCTCCTGCCTCAATCACCTGAATAGCCAGGACTAGAAGCATAATACATACACACACACACACATACACATATATATATATGCATATATATATATTAGAAGTGTTTAAAAATATTGGGCTGGGGTTGTGGCTCAGCAGTAGAGAGCTCACCTAGCATGTTCGAGAATATATATATATATATTCATTCATTTATTGGTACCAGGGATTAAACTCAGGGGCATTTGACCACTGAGCCACATCCTCAGCCCTATTTTGTATTTTATTTAGAGACAGGGTCTCACCGAGTTGTTTAGTGCCCCGCCATTGCTTAGGCTGGCTTTGAACTCACAATTCTCCTGCCTCAGTTTCCCAAGCCACTGGAATTGCAGGCTTAATATTTTTTTAATATTTATTTTTTAGTTGTACACAATACCTTTATTTTGTTTATATATTTTTATGTGGTGCTGAGGATCAAACCCAGAACCTCGCATGTACTAGATGAGCTCTCTACTGCTGAGCCATAACCCCAGCCCAATATTTTTAAACACTGCTAATTAAAGGCTCAAAAGGGACTAGTAAATTTGTTTTCATGCATCTTTATGCCATATTTAATGATACAGGAAACTGCTTTTGTTAGGTTATATAACATTAAATACACTTGGATCTCAGTTATGTTCAAATAAATATAATATGTATAATATAAAGTACTAGAAACAAATATACCAAAATGTTAATAATACAGTGGTTTTTTCTAAGAATGGTGCTGGTAGGATGGCGTGGGAAAAAAATGATTGCCGGGCTGGGGATGTGGCTCAAGCAGTATCGCGCTTGCCTGGCATGCGTGCGGCCCGGGTTCGATCCTCAGCACCACATACAAACAAAAATGTTGTGTTCGCCGAAAACTAAAAAGTAAATATTAAAATTCTCTCTCTCTCATCTCTCTCTTTTAAAAAAAAAAAAAAAAAAAAAAATTAAATTAAAAAAAAAAATGATTGCCATTTTGTTTTCTTACTGTTCCAAATTTTCAATATTTTTATAATCAGTTTTCCCATGTATCACATCCATTCATTCATTTTTATAATTTTTTTCAAAATGAATTTAGGTAGTTCATAGTAAATGATTTATTTAAACAGTAGAGAGTGCAGGCTGAGGTTATGGCTCAACGGTAGAGCACTTGCCTAGCATGTGTGAGGCCTGGGTTCAATCCTCAGCACCACATAAAAATAAATAAAATAAAGGTATTGTGTCCAACTACAACTAAAAAATAAATATTAAAAATAAATAAATAAATAAACAAACAAACAGTAAAGAGTGGTATGAATGAAAGTAAGCACCTCTCCAGAAACAACCAAGTAACATTTTCTATGCATTCTTACTGAAACTAGTTACATAATATTTGTATATTCCGAAAGTTTAAATATACACAGAATTATGCCTAGGATGGTTCCTCCCCTAGTGCCAATATCCTTAAGGCTCTGTTTATAGTCAAGCTTAACTTTTTATCTATTACCTTTCTAGTTTTATATACTTCAATCACCTTCTAACATTCAGAATGTATTCACAGATGCCATTTCTTCACTTGACTCTATTTTCAATTGCCCATCTCTAAATCTTCTTCAGATTTGTTGTACAAAAATAGGTTGGATGATGTAATGTATAAACTACTTCAAACATAAGTATGAAAACAATGAACAATTTTCTCAAACAGAGACAAAAGTTACAACTCCAATAATCAAACCATTATGTGATCTGATGAAAATATTTTTAGAAAACACCTGCACTGAGTAGAAAAAAGAGAATGGGAGAGGGAGGAGGGAAGAGAAGACAGTGAGGAAGGGGACCGAAATCAAATTCCATGCATGTATGATTTTGTCAAAATGAACACATGTACTATGTATAACTATAATGCTCTAAAACAAAAACAAAAATCTTGCTTTGAATTTCTAAACTGTATCAATGCAAAACTGTTATAAAAATATGGATGCATATAGACAATAACAAACAGTGATGATGTAACCATGAGAGTAATGGATAAATCTGGGTTCTGGATGGGTTTTTTTGGCAGTATTGGGTAAAAGGGGCATTCTACCACTGAACTACATCTCCAATCCTTTTATTGAGTCAAGGATTTGCTAAATTGCCCAGCCCCGCAAATTGCTAGGATTACAGGTGTGCGTATGAGTAACCCAGCCTAAATAATCTGGGTTTTAATGTCAATTACTATTTTAAACTTTGTAAAAACAAAAACAAAACCCCCACAAAATGTTATATCAAGCCCTGGGATTGAGCCCCAGAGCTACACATAAACAAACAAAAATCTGGATAAGTTTATCTGCTGGCTTTATAAGGTGTTATAGCACACCCTACATACCTAAATGCACATTTTAATATTGACAATGATGCTTAAAAAGTATACAGAGTGGGCTGGGGTTGTGGCTCAGTGGTACAGCGCTCGCCTCGCATGTGTGAGACCCTAGGTTCGATCCTCAGCACCACATAAAATTAAACAAGTGAAATAAAGGTGTTGTGTCCAACTACAACTAAAAAATAAAATAAAAAGTAAAAGAAGTATACAGAGTATATTGATGCAAAATGGACACTATAAAAAAATCAACACCATTTGGCACAATCTGCCAACATCTTAATTCTGGAATAGATTAAGGGAAAAAGCTAGACTTCAGCACAACCTGTTTAAAAATTCACATAGGAAAACAAGCTAAGAGAGGAAAATTTTTAAAAATCCTGTAGACACATGATTCATTGCCAGTACCTTTGTCCTTCTTGAAATCCAGTGCATCTTGTTTATCTGTAACAATTTCCTTCATGTTAACAACACTTCGGTGGATTAACTGACGAAGAATTTTGATCTCACGAATGGCTGTAATTGGGAATCCCTCTTTCTCATTGTCTAATCGCACCTTCTTCAGAGCTACTAGTTCTCCTGCCAAAACAAATTCAACATTTTTTAATATATATTTTTTAGTTGTAGGTAGATACAATACCTTTATTTTATTTTTATGTGGTGCTGAGGATTGAACCCAGTGCTTCACATGTGCTAGGTGAGCACTCTACCGCTTAGCCACAACTCCAGTCCAAATTTTACATTTTTTATCCACAATCATGAACCAGTATTATATGCCCTTGTTCTAAAAGACACTTAATACCTATTTTTATTTCCTTAAAAAAAAAAAACCCTGCCAGAGGCAGTGACACTTGCCTACAATACCAGTGATTGGGAGGCCAAGGCAAAAGTACTTCAAGTTCAAGGCCAAACTCAGCAAATTAGTGAGGCCCTCAGCAATCTAGAAAGACCCTAAAGAGTGGGAATGTAGCTCAGTGGTAGAGCTCCCCTGAATTAAAGCTCCAGCACCAAAAACAAAAACTTACATTTCCCATTCTTTCTTTTCTTTTTCGGTATTAGGGACTCAATTTACCCTAAGAATGCACCCTAACACTGAACTACATCCCATCCCCTATTTATCTATTTTTATTCATTCATTCATTGATTCATTCATTCATTGATTCATTCATTTATGCATGCTGGGGATTGAATCCAGGGTCTTCTGCATGCAAGGCAAGCACACTACCAACTGAGGTATATCCCCAGCCCCCACTATGTTCTTTATATTCTTTTCTTTACTTTTTTTGATAAGGAATTGAATCCAGAAGCACTTTGCCACTGAGCTACATCCCAGTCCTTTCTATTTTTCTTTTCCTTTTTTTGGTACTAAGGGTTAAACTCACATGCACATGACCACTGAGCCACATCCCCAGTCCTATTTTTTTATATTTGATTTAGAAACAGGGTCTCACTGAGTTACTTAGCATCTCACTTTTGCTAAGGCTGGCTATGAACTCTTGATTCTCCTGCCTCAGCCTCCCAAGGCACTGGAATTACAGGTGTGCACCACTGTTCTTAGTTTATATTTTTATTTTGAGACAGGGTCTCACTAAACTCCTAAGGGGCTCACTAAGTTGCGACTGTTGGCCTCAAACTTCCTGCCTCAATCGTCTATGGGAACTATGTTCCTTTCTTGTCAAATGTATTTTTTTTTAATTTGGATTTGTTATTTTCAAATTCAGTTAGGCCTAAAAGTTTGAATTATTAAAACATACCAATAATTAAATATTTCATTTTAAATTTCAAGAACTTCTCCCCTACAACCCTACAACTTTTATTTTCTTCCTTTTAAAATTTCCAGGGAGCAACCAGGCATGGTGGTATATACCTGTAATCCCAGCGATTTCGGAGGCTGAGGTAGGAAGATCGCAAGTTGAGGCCAGCCTCAGCAATTCAACAAGACCCAATCTCACAGTAAAAAATTAAAAGGATAGACTGGGGTTGTGGCTCAGTGGCAGAGTACTTGCCTAGCATGTGTGAGGCACTGGGTTCAATTCTCAGAACCATATAAATAAATGAAATAAAGGTCCATCAACGACTAATAAAATTTAAAAAAAAAAAGTCTATCAACAACAACAATATATATAGCTGGGCGCAGTGGCATATACCTATAATCCCAGCAGCTCAGAGGCTGATACAAGAGGATTGCGAGTTCAAAGCCAGCCTCAGCAATGGTGAGGCACTAAGCAATTCAGTGAAACTCTGTCTCTAAATAAATAACAAAACAGGGCTGGGGATGCAGCTCAATAGTTGAGTGCCCCTAAATTCAATACCTGTTACCAAAAAATTAAAATTAAATTAAAAAAAGGATTCTGGATATAGTTCAGTGGTAAACTTCTCTTAAGTTTAATTACCAGTCCTAAATAAATAAATAAATAAATTTATTTCCAGGAAGCTACAGAATGTTAGAATGAACCATAAAAAGAGGACTTTTTTTTTTTTTTTTTTTAAGTACTGGGGATTTAACTTGGGGCAGTCTACCAATGAGCCACATTCCCATCTCTCTTTTATTTTTTGAGACAGGGTCTTGCTAAGTTGCTTAGGACTGTAGCTGAGGTTGGCCTAAAACTTCAGATCCTCCTACTCAACATCGAGATTAAACTCAGGAGCACTTGTCCACTGAGAGACATCCCCAGCCCTATTTTGTATTTTATTTAGAGACAGGGTCTCACTGAGTTGGCAAGTGCCTTGACATTGCTGAGGCTGGCTTTGAATTCATGATACTCCTGTCTTAGCCTCCTGAGCCACTGGGATTACAGGTGTACAATACAGTGCCCGACTAAGAGAAATGTTTTAAAAGAATAATTATTGTGTGCTAGGTCTGGTGGCACAGGCCTATTATCCCAACGGCTTGGGAGGCTGAGGCAAAAAGACTGCGATTTCAAAGCCAGCCTAAGCAATGGTGAGGAATGAATGAAGCAACTCAGTGAGACCCTATCTCTAAATAAAATACAAAATAGGGCTTGGGATGTCACTCAGTGCCCGAGTTCAATCTCTAGTACCAAAAAAAAAAAAAGGGGGGGAAGGGGGGGGAACAAGGGAGAGAATTGAACAACAGCAGATGAGGTAGAGAGGGAAGATGGGAGGGGAGGGGAGGGGGGATAGTAGGGGATAGGAAAGGTAGCAGAATACAACAGTCACTAATATGCCATTTTGTAAAAATGTGAATGTGTAACCGATGTGATTCTGCAATTTGTATTTGGGGTAAAAATGGGAGTTCATAACCCACTTGAGTCAAATGTATGAAAGATGATATGTCATGAGCTTTGTAATGTTTTGAACAACCAATAAAAAAAAAAAAAAAAAAACATACCCAAACCACACACACACACACACACACACAAAAAAAAAAAGAATAATTATTGTACAGTTCTCTTTCTATGTCCATAGGTTCTACATATATAGATTCAACCAATTGTGGATTAAACCTATTGAAGGGAAATATTGTGCCTGTACTGATTATGTATAGATGTTACTCTTGATTTACATAACTTTGCCTTGAATTAGGTACTGTAAGTACTCTATGGATGATTTAAAGTATACAGAAGGATGTGAACAGGCATAAAAGCAAATACCATGCCATTTTACATAAGGGACTTGAGTATTTGCAGATTTTGATATGAAAGGTCCTGAAATGAGGGGCTGGGGTAGTGGCTCAGTGGTACAGTGCTCGCCAAGCATGCATGAGGCACTGGGTTCGATCCTCGACACCACATAAAATCAAACTAATGTATCCACTTAAAACTAAAGATAAATAAATATTAAAAAAGGAAAAAAAAAGTCCTGAAATGAATACCTCACCCCACCTTCTAGTACTGGGGATTAAACCCAGGGACTCCCACATGGTAGGCAAGTGCTCTGCCACTAATCTACATCTCTAGCTCCACTTTCCCTGCTTTTTCATAATTGTGACAGGGTCTTATTAAACTGCCCAGGCTGCCTTCAAATTGACAATCCTTCTGCCTCAGACTCTTGAGTAGCTGGGATTACAGGCATGCATCACAGAGCCTGGCTGCAGTTTTCTTTTGAAAAATGTTAGTCTATTTAATAACTTTTGGCAATCAAATTAAATTAAAAGACAAAATTTGTTTTTGATAATCCTCTTAAGACAATCAGATTTGGGGCTGGGGATATAGCTCAGTTGGTAGAATGCTTGCCTCACACACACAAGGCCCTGGGTTCAGTCCCCAGCACCACACACACACACACACACACACACACAAAAAAAAAAAAAAACAATTAGATTTGTTAAACTGTTAACCCAACATCAAAGCTTTTATGGCAATATTTACCTGTGTCTTTGTCCTTGGCTTTATATACTTGGCCATAGGTTCCCTCTCCAATAATCCCAATAATATCAAACTTGTCCACACATCGTTTCCCCCAGTCACTTTCTGTTTGTCGTCTTTCTCCATAACGAGGACAACAAATTCTAAAAATAAAAATAGTTAAAAATGTTATTTTTTCATGATGACTCCACTGGCTCCTGTATCGCCATTACCATCTTTGACAGAAAATCTTTAATAAAACATGATATTTTACACAATTAAATGTGTGTCTAACTCCTGTATTGTCTAAAATTTTTTATTGAAAAGGCAGAAGTCAAATGATATAAAATAGCTTAAAAAAATCTCTGACAATGAGAAAAAGAGTTAGGATTCTGGCTTCAGGAAGACTGGGGATCAAATAATAAGTTGGTTGCTCACTTTGTGATCTCTCTTCAATACTGGCTTCAGTTATAAAATGGGGAAAGAATCCCTATATCCTAGGCTTACTATGAAAATAAAATATAAAACTTTGGCAGTTAACACATGCTTAATATTTGGTAACGGGGGCTGGGGATGTGGCTCAAGCGGTAGCGCGCTCGCCTGGCATGCGGGTGGCCCGGGTTCGATACTCAGCACCACATACAAACAAAGATGTTGTGTCTGCCGAAAACTAAAAAAAAATAAATATTTAAAAATTCATAAAAAAATATTTGGTAACTATTTTTATTAACAGAGAGATGAAATCAATAAAAATAGACCCAGTTTACACTATCTTTACATTGTGACAATTTATATGCTTTTTGGGAAAAAAAATAATATTTCATTAATGTGTGCATGTTGGCACCCTGAATTAAAAGGGCTTTTTACTTCTTTAACACTGTTAGTATCATGAACTCAAAAGACACAATGAAGGGCTGGGGTTGGAGCTCAGCGGTAGAACACTTGCCTAGCATGTGCGAGGTCCTGGTTCAAATCTCCAGTATCACATAAATATAAATAAATAAAATAAAGGTATTGTGCCCAAATACAACTAAAAGGAAAATTTTAAAAAAAAGACAATGAGATCACTCAATATGGATTTGGGAATTTATTACTTTTCTAAAAACCTAGCCAGGTTATCTGTGGGACCAGATAAAAGGGTTTTCCTAAAGAGTGTTTTGACTGTAAAAATATACTTCAGAAGCTGGGCTTGGTGGCACATACCTATAATCCCAGCAGCTTGGGAGGCTGAGGTAGGAGGATCATGAGTTCAAAGCCACCCTCAGAGGGCTGGAGTTATGGCTCAGTGGTAGAGTGATGGCCTAATATTCGTAAAGCACTGGGTTCAGTCCTCAGCACCACACAAAATAAATAAAATAAAGGTATTTTGTCTGTCTACAATTAAAAAAAAAAAAAAATCTAGCCTCAACAACAGCAAGGAACTAACCAACTCAGTGAGATCCTGTCAATAAATAAAATACAAAATAGGGCTGGGGATGTGGCTAAGTGCCCCCAAGTTCAACCCCCAGGACCAAAAAATTTAAAAAATACACAAACACACACACATACACACGCATACACACACATTAAGACCAGACATGACTGTCTTTTATTTATTTATTTGAGGGGGGCAGGTACTGGGGATGGAACACATGTGTTCAATCCTTACCATCAGGGTGCCAACATGCACACACTGGATGCTTTACCAGAGAACTAATCTCCAGTCCATTTTATTTTTTCTTTTGAGACAGGGTCTTCCTAAAATTGCTGAGGGCCTTGCTAAGTTGCTGAAATTGGCATCAAACTTGCAATTCTCCTGCCTCAGAATCCCAAGTTCCTGGGATTACAGGCATAAGCCCCTGGACTTGCTGAGAGCAAACTTCTATGACCTTACTGATATGTGTTGTGGAAAAACACTTAAGACTTAGGTACAAAAGTAAGCAAGACAACTATTAAAGACAGACTCCCCCAAAAACTCACTTTGGTCTCTTTTTGTATGGTTGCTGAGGTGGTGTAATTGCCTTTGGCTCTGGAGAGTCTGGGGGAGATGGATCCCCACCAGGGAGCTCAGGAGGGAGAGGGAGGTCGGTGAGTAAGTGACGTGTCCTCTGTTCCTTCTCTTTCTTTACAGGTTTTGAAGGAAGAATTTCTTTTGGGCTAAATAATAGAGGGGAAGAAAAATTGCCAATTACTTAAGATATATGTAAATAAAACTTCACAAAGAAGGTAATAATGCCTAGCTATTAAAATATTTCAACGATTTTACTTTTAAGGAAAAAAATCTGTAATGTAACACAAGGAATTAGTTTATCACAGCTAAGCAAATTGGAATTTTGCAAAAAGAGACATCTACAGCATACTAAAGAAACAATAAAAAATTTGATATTATTTACACTTTCTTTATAAATTCTTTCCTCAATATCTTTAGATTTTTATGAAGATGTAATAAAATGCAAGAATTAATCTCTGAATTCACAATGTATCACTGCAACTCATAGAATTTACCAAACCTACTCTATACTTTAATCAACAAAGAATAAAAAAAAAAATGACTGAAAACTCAATAACTTAAAAACTACTTTATTATTAAAAATATAGAAGGAACTTGGAAAAAAGTTACAGTGTTTTATAAGAAATATAACTAAGTTAGGGGGCTGGGGTTGTAACTCAGCAGTAGAGTACTCGCCTAGCATGCATGAGGCACTGGGTTCAATCCTCAGTACCACATAACAATAAATAAAATAAAGGTATTGTGTCAATCTACAACTAAAATAATGGTAACAACAACAACAAAGAAATATAACTTCGTTGGAAATCAAAACTAGTGGAAAATATACTGAATTATTCTATTTGGAAAAAGAATGCAGCAACCATCTCCGACCAGATAAAATAAACAAATAATTCTAAAAATGAGAAAAAGAATCCAAGCAATTATTTCAGAATCATTTAAGCAACTGGTGATTAACATGATAGCCACACAAAATTATAACAGTAAATGGGAAGGAAAAAAAAAAAAGATTTCTTTCCTGGAATAAATAGAAGAGTCCGTTTTGGACCCAATTTTTTAAACCATCTATTTTTTGGTGGTGGGGGGGCACTGGGGATGAAATCAGGGGCACTCAACTTCTTTTTTTTTTTTTTTTAATATCTATTTTTTAGTTTTCGGCGGACACAACATCTTTGTTTGTATGTGGTGCTGAGGATCGAACCCGGGCCGCACGCATGCCAGGCGAGCGCGCTACCACATGAGCCACATCCCCAGCCCAGGGGCACTCAACTTCTGACCCACATCCCCAGCCCTATTTTGTATTTATTTATTTATTTAATTAATATTTATTTTTTAGTCGTAGTCGGACACAATACCTTTATTTTATTGATTTATATGTGGTGCTGAGAATCGATCCCTCCCATTAGCTAGGCAAGCACTCTACCGCTGAGCCACAACCCCAACCCCCCTATTTTGTATTTATTTAGCCAGCTTTTACTGAGGCTGGCTTTGAATTTACAATCCTCCTGCCTCTGCCTCCCAAGTCACTGGGTAAACTATCTAAATTTATTTATTTATAAGATTAATTTTGTGCCATGCACACCCTCAGCACAGACATCTACAGTGCAGTACACTAATTCATGCCTACAAATAAACTAGGCTACTTATCAATTCTTTTCTATTCCTTAAAATTATCAGAAAGTTGAAAAGAATTTGATAATCTTAACTCCTCCAAGATCCTCTATTTTTCTGATCATGAATACTTTCTGAAATCATAAAAAAACCAGGCATATCCCCTGCAATGTCTTTTTTCTTTAATTTTCTATGCTGAGACAGGGTTTTGCTAAGTTGCTGCAGTTGGCCTCTAACTTGTTATTCTTCTGTCTCAGCCTCCTATATCACTGGGATTATAGGCATGTGCCACTGCATCTGGCCCTCATAAAAAATTATTATAAAACATCTTGCTGCTCTTTGTGTGTGAAATTCTCTTTCCCATGAAAGAATATTATTTATTTAAAATACAAGAACACAATTTCAAGAGCTATTAATTCTTACTAATTTCTATCATTTTAATCCCTTGTAAACAGAGCAATAGAATGTATATTAGTTTGTATCACACATCAACTAGAAGTAGGTAGTTAATGGAGTACAGAATAATCATCTGAAACATTATGAATTTCTAGTAGAGATGAACACACATCACAATCTACACTCACATTTTTCTACCATGGTAAAAAAGCCCATTACCAGAAAAGTCTTCAGTAAGGTATACAATATAGATTTTTTATTTTTTTATATTGGTGATTGAATCCAGGGGAACTTTACTACTGAGCTTCATCCTCAATCCTTTTTTATTTTATGACAGAGTCTCACTAAGTTACTGAGAGTCTAAGTTACCCAGGCTGTCCTTGAACTTGCAATCCTCCTGTCTCAGCCTCCAAAGTTGCTAAGATTACAGGTATGCACCAGTGTGCCTGCTATTGCAATACAGATATTTAAAATTTCTTCTCATTTAGCCAGGCATGGTAGCATAGGCCTATAATTCCAGCCACTTAACAGGATGAGGCAGGAGGATTACAGATTTGAAGCCAGCCTCAGCAATGCAAGCTAGTGAGACCCTGTCTCAAAAATAAAATGGGCTGGGATGTGGATCAGTGATTAAGTGCCCCTGGGTTCTATCCTTGGTACCAAAAAAAATAAGTAAAGAGATTTAAAATTTCTTCTTCTATAGCTAATATATTCAGGGAAGGAAAATTCATAATTTCTCAATTATTATTAGGTATTATTTTTCATTCTTTATTTTAATAATCATTCTTTTTTTGGGGGGGTACAAAGGATTGAACCCAGGCACATTTAACCACTTAGGTACATCTCTACCCCCTTTTTATACATTATTTTGAGACAGGGGGTCTTTCTAAATTGTTAAGGCTAGCTCTGAACTTGTGATCTTCCTGCCTCAGTCCCCCAAAATGCTGAAATTACAGGCATGTGCCACCATACCCAGCATAAGAAATTCTTTTTTGTGGTCCCAGGGCCTTGTGCATTGTGCATATAAGGCAAGCACTCTATCAGCTGAGCTATATCCCCAGGCCTCAGATATTCTTTTTAATTAAAATCTTAATTCCTCATGATTTGAGAATCAATTTTGTTAGTTCTGATTCACCAGAAGAAAGATAAACATCAAAGGATCTGAACTATGAATTGTCTAACCATTGCTACTGAAGTAAGTTTAACATATGTTTTATATTTAGGCTTTATTTTCTACAAAGTTTACTTCATGGGTTCATATAATAAAGTTCACTACTATGAAAAATGTACATTCCTTCTAAAACACTACATTTTCACATATTTATTTTAAGAAGGAAAGAGTGTTTGATAGGATATATACTACCAGTTCAGGGCACACAATATGAATAAAGGTGAAATCCTGTTTCAACAAATTCCAATGTACTAAACATGTTGGAAGTTTGGTAATAAACTTTCAAACTACAATATTTAACAACATTACAGCCTTTAGTGTAGGACACTAAGTAAAAAGTAGCTTTATAAAGTGATGAAGACATGATATAGAAGGGTTCTAATAAATGTCTTCTAATTGAAGTCAGTCACAGTGACTACTGCCTGTAATCCCATCTATATAGAAGGCTGATAGCAAGTTTAAGTCAGTCTGGGAAAAGCAGTGAGACTCGGCCTCAAAATGAAAAAGGGCTGGGCCTATAGCTTATTGATATAAAGTGCCCCTAACACTCAATCCCCAGTACTGGAAAAAAATTAAAAATAAAATAAATAAAAATAAAAATAAAATCAATCCTTCAAAGCCAGAAGAGTGGTGGTACACAACTATAAACCCAGCTGTTCAGGAAACGAAGGCAGAAGAATCACAAGTTTGAGGTTACGCTCAGGGGTAGAACATGTGCCATTAGTATCAATCAATCAATCAATCAATAAATGCCCTGGGTTTAATACCTAGTACCACAAAAAAAAAAAAAGTCATTACTCCAGCTGGGCTCAATCTGTAATCCCAGTATTTTGGGAGGCTGAAGCAGAAGGATCTCAAGTTCAAAGCTAGCCTCAGCAATTCAGACCCTAAGCAACTTGGCAAAACTCTTGTCTCCAAAAAGGATTGGGGCCAGGTGCAGTGGTGCACACCTATAATCCCAGCAGCTCAGGAGGCTGAGACAGGAGTATCACAAGTTCAAAACTAGCCTCAGCAAAAGCAAGGCCCTAAGCAACTCAGTGAGACCCTGTCTCTAAATAAAATACAAAACAGGATTGGGGATGGGGATGTGGCTCAGTGGTCGAGTGGCCCTGAGTTCAAACCCCATACCAAAAAAAAAAAAAAAATTGAGGGTTGGGGATGTGGATCAATGATTAAATGTCCTGGGTTCAATCTCTGGTAACCCCCCCACCTCGCCCCCCCAAAAAAAGGTCATTACTTGAAGATTTAGTGCTAGGAAATGCTAAGTCCTACAGCAAGGGACTAAGCAACTCAGTGAGACTCTATCTCTAAGTAAAACAGAAAACAGGGCTAGAGATGTGGCTCAGTGGTCGAGTGCCCAAGTTCAATTCCAGATACCAAAAAAAAAAAAAAAAAGTCTTAATTTCCTGGCCAAATTTTAGAATCTGGATAATACATATGAATTTATGATAATGAGATTTAATTTTAGATACAAAGTAAAGATTTGTAATATTTTCTGTTGTTGTTAATAAAGAATATGAAATTTGTGAGCTGGGGTGTGGTTCAGTGGTAGAGTGCTTGCCTAGCATGCATGAGGCCCTGGGTTCAATTTCTACACTTCCAAAAAATAAGAATACACAATTTACTTATAGACCATCAAAAAGGATTTAATTTCTTAATTGCTGTTGTTGCTGATAGGAACTGAACCCAGGGCCCCAGGGCCTTATGTATGCTAGGCAAGTGCTCTCCTACTGAATTACATCCCAAGTCCATTTTCAAATTTAATGGTATAAACTACTTGAAAAAATGATCATTTACCACCTTTCCCCAAAGCAGGTTATTTAATAAGTTATTTCAGCGAGGTATGGGGGTGCACGCCTATAATCCCACAGGCTCAGGAGGCTAAAGTAGGAGGATCTCAAGTTCAAAAGCTGCCTGCCTCAGCAACTTAGGGAGACCCTTTAGCAGCTTAGCAAGACCCTATCTCAATGAATAAAGGGCAAGGGACATGGCTCAGTGGCTAAGCACCTAGGTTCAATGCCACATACAAAAGAAAAGTTATTTCATTGGTATTTGCAAACTTGTATTAAAAAATTTAAAGCCAGATACAGTAGAAGATTGAAGCAGAAACTTAGTGAGATCCTCAAAATAGAGCTGGGCATGGTGATGCATGCCTGTAATTCCAGCAGCTCAAGAGGCTGAGGCAGGAGAATCAAGGGTTCATACCCAGCCTCAGCTACTTAGTGAGGCCTTACGTAACTTGGAGAGATCGTTTCAAAATAAAAAACAAACAAAAAAGGGCTGAGGATGTTGCTTAGTGGTTAAGCACCCGCTGGATTCAATCCCTGGTATGGGGTAGGGACTGGAAATAGCGATCCTCAAAATAAAAAATTAAAAAGCTGGCCGGGCATGGTGGCCCACACCTTAATCCCAGCGGTTGGGGCGGCTGAGACAATAAGACTGTGAGTTCAAATAAAGCCAGCCTCAGCAAAGGCAAGATGCTAAGCAACTCAGTGGGACCCTGTCTCTAAATAAAATACAAAATAGGGCTAGCGGTGTGGCTCAGTAGCTGAGTGCCCCTAGGTTCAATCCCTGGTACCAAAAAGGGAAAAAAAAAAAAAAAGGCGATGATGTAGCTCAGTGGTACAGTGTCCCCGAGTTCAATCTCATTACCACAAAAGAAACAAAACTGGAGCTAGGGCTCAGCGGTAGAGCACTTGTGCACATGCAAGGCCCTGGGTTTGCTCCTCAGCACCACATAAAAATAAATAAAATAAAGGTATTGTGTCCAACTACAACTAAAAAATAAATATTAAAAAAAAGGGGCTGGGGTTGTAGCTCAGAGGTAGAGTGCTTGCTTCACACTTGTGAGGCACACTATGTTCGATCCTCAACACCACATAAAATAAATAAATAAATAAAATAAAAATATTGTGTCCATTAAAAAATAATTAAAAATAAGAAACAAACAAAACAAATGATCCAAGCACATTCTTCTAGCAAAATCCTAAAGCAAATGTGAATGATCATATAATCCCTTCATTTTTAAATTGTGTTTTTGCATTACTGGGGTTGGAAACCAGGGACACTTTACCACTAAGCTACATCCTAAATCCTTTCAAATTTTTAAGACAGGATCTTGTTAAATGACTGAGGCTGGCTTCCCTATCCTTTCTTTTCTACAAAGAACCCAATACTTTTAAAGATACACTTTTTAAGAGTAATGCAAGCACACTGGGCATGGTGGTACATGTCTGTAATCCCAGACACTGCGGAGAATGAAGCAGAAGATCACAAGATTAAGGCCAGCCTCAGCCACTTAACAAAAACCTATCTCAAAAAAAAAAAAAAAAAAAAGGGTTGGGGATATAGCTCAATGGTAGAGTGATCCTGGACTTAATCCCCAGTACAAAAAAATAAAATAAAATTGATAATGGAAAAAATTTTCATTTCCATTTTTCTATCTTCAGTAATTTACCTATATAAAAAAAAACTAACAATAATAACACCTTTTAAAAATAATTACATTGCACTAGGAAATAAAATATATTTTCAGAATCAGAATTGCTATACAACAAATATAGTTTTGTTCACTTCATTCTCTCTCAAATATAATCTCAAGATAGCTACACATACATATAAGTAAATATTGAATGGTCCTACTTTACCCTTTTCCCCAATCTAAAAAACAGAAATCCCTGTGTCTTGTATCAAAATCATTTCACCTCACAAAATCTACACTCTATGCTGACACATAAGTTCAATAGCTAACTGTTGATTGGTTAATTCAAGCAAGCATTTTAAAATCATGATTCTTAGCCAGATCCTAACCACTATGTAAACTCATAATGAAATTTTTGTGAATAGATATAGGATTCCTTTGAATAATGCTGAACTACTTACTTCCTTTCCAACAAAAATGATAAAATCATGTATCTTTTATCTATAAAAAGTATACTGTGTACCTCAAACAACTTTTTCTACATAAAAAGATTCTGTTTAGGGGCTGGGTTTTAGCTCAATGGTACTGAGTGCTTGCCTAGCATGTGTGAGGCACTGGGTTCGATCCTCAACACCATTAAAAAATAATAAAATAAAGGTATATATTTTAAAAAAAGGTTTGTTTTCCTTTGTAGTTCTCAGGATAGAGTAGAATTCATAAATACCTATTAATATTAGAAAGAACATGTGGAAGCCAGCATGGTGGCACATGCCTGTACTGCTAATCACTTAGGAGTTTGAGGTAGGAACATGACAAGCTTGAAGCGACCTTGGGTCATTTAGCAAGATCTGTAACACACACAAAAAAAAAAGGGATGAGGGGGACGCTGGGGTTCAGCGGTAGAGCGCTCATCTAACATGTGTGAGACCCTGGGTTTGATCCTCAGTACCACATATAAATAAAGGTATTGTGTCCAACTAAAAATAATAAATATTTAAAAAAGGGAGGTGGGTGGGGGATGTAGCTTAGAGATGGAGCACCTATCTACCCAGCATGCAAAATGCCCTGGGTTCAATCTCTAGCACAGAAGAAAGGAGAGGAAAGGTATGGGGGAAAGATGTGTGTGGAAATCTTCTTTAAAATCAGATTGACAACTACATGAATAATAATAGAGCCATACTTTTTGTTTATTTGTTTGTTTCTCCATTACTTGGGACTGAATCCAGGGGCATTCTACCACTGAACTACATTCCCAACATAATATATATATATATATATATATATATATATATATATATATATATATATATTTATTTATTTTAGTTCTACATGGGCACAATATATTTTGTTTATTTATTTTTATGTGGTGCTGAGAATCGAACCCAGTGCCTCATATATGCAAGGCAAACGCTCTGTCACTGAGCCACAACCCCAGCCTAACATTCCTGGTTTTTCTGATCTTTTATTTTAAGACAGGGCTTTCACTAAGTTCTAGGGATGGCTTTGAACTTGTGATTGTCTTGCCTCAGTCTCCCAGTCCCTGGGACCATAGTCTTTTGCATTGTACCTAGCAGTCATCCTTTTTTGGAGGAGAAAAGGGGGTGGTATTAGGGATTTAACCCAGGGACACTGTACCGCTGAGCTGCATCTCCAACCCTGGTTTTTATTTTATTCTGAGACAGGTTCTTACTAAGTTGCCCAGAGCCTCACTAAGTTGCTGAAGCTGGCTTTGCACTTGTGATCTTCCTGCCTCAGCCTTCCAATTCACTGGTTTACAAGCAAGTGCCACTACATCTGGTCAGAGTCATTCTTTAAAACATTCTAGAGGGCTGAGGATGTGGCTCAAGCGGTAGCACGCTCGCCTGGCATGCGTGTGGCCAGGGTTCGATCCTCAGCACCACATGCAAAGATGTTGTGTCCGCCAAAAACTAAAAAATAAATATATAAAAAAAAAAAAACCATTCTAGAGCTGTTCTTGGTGGTGCATACTGTCGTCCCAGCTATTTGGAAGGGAAAGATAGGAGGATCACAGAACCTAGGAGTATGAGTCCAGCCTGGACAATAATGCAAGACCCTGTCTCAAAAACAAAAAAAAAAAACCAAAACCTTTTTCTTCCTTTCCATTTACTCTACTCATACAATCCGAATCATGTTTCATAATCATCTCAGTTTTCAATACTCAAAGAATTCATTAAAATTATTTTCATCATTCTGTTATGAATTGTATTCTAATTAGCAAAGATTCTACATATCATTCGTTCAGTTGTACCTTATATGATAACGTTGAAAAAATCTTTTTTTTTCTTTTCTTTTTTCCTTTGGTACTAGGGATTGAACCTAGAGGTGCTTTACCACTGAGCAACATATTTTTTTATTTTGAGACACGGTCTTGCTGAGATGCTTAAGAACTTGCTAAATTGCTAAGACTGGCCTCAAATTGGCAATCCTCCTGCCTCAGTCTTCTGAGTCACTGGGATTACAAGCATGTGTCACTGTACCTGACCAATGCTAAAATTTTTAAAGGTGGTGAAGTATTGTGGTTATACTGGAATATGTTACTATTAGGAGAGACATACTGATGTATATAGAATATCATAACTACAGTAGTTAAAATAAATTTGATAGACTGGGCATGGTGGCACACACCTATCTCAGGAGGCTGAGGCAGGAGGATTACAGGTTCAAAGTCAGCCACAGGAACTTAGGAAGTCCCTAAGCAACTAAGAAAGACCCTGTCTCAAAATGAAAAATAAAAAGGGTTGGAGATGTGGCTCAGGGGTTAAGCACTCTGAGTTCAATCCCCAAGAAAATAGTAAATGAAATAAAATAAATGTGACAGAAAGTTAATAATTGGTGAACCAAGTAGAGCATAGGATTGTTAATTATATTGTTTATTTTTATAAAGACACTAAAATTTTCAAAATAAAAATACAGATGAGGGCGGCAGATGTGGCTCAGTGGTAGGATGTTTGCCTAGCATGTATGAGGACCTGAGTTCAATCCTAGCATTGCAAAAAACAAACAAAAAAACAGAGGAATACTTTTAAAAAATCTGAATCAAAATTAGCCTTATCAGAGCTGAGGATATAGCTCAGTTGGTAGAGTGTTTGCCTTGCATGCACAAGGCCCTGGGTTCAATCCCTAGTATCACCACCCCAAAAAAACAGCCTCTATCAATAAACCTATGAAAATCGGTTTAGTAGGCCTCAACTCCTAATTCTTTATTCCTAAGGGACTGAATCCACGGGCATTCTACCACTGAACTACATTCCCAGCATATATATATATATATATATTTAGTTCTTTGGGGACGGTAAAGTGTCCCTGGGTTAAATCCCTAATACCACCCCCTTTTCTCCTCCAAAAAAGGATGACTGCTAGGTACAATGCAAAAGACTATGGTCCCAGGGACTGGGAGACTGAGGCAAGACAATCACAAGTTCTTAAATATGACCTTTTCCACTGGGGGGGGGGGGGGGAATCAAACCTCAAAAGCACTTCCTATTCATAAAAGCAATCTGAATAGCCATGCATTAGTAGTTTTGGGGGGGTCTAAAAACTACTAATTGAACTAGTAGGGAATTGAATCCAGGGGTGCTTTTCCACTGAGCTATGTCCCCAGACTACTTAAATTTGGAGATAGGGTTGCGCTAATTTGCTGTAGGTGGCCTCAAACTTGCGATTGCTTGTCTTAGCTAGCCAAGTCACCTGGATTACAGATATGCACACTGTGCTCAACTCCATGAATTATTATTTTACTTTATTTTATTTTTTGGTACTAGGGATTAAACCCAGAGGTGCTTAACCACTGAGTCACATCCCCACATTTATTTATTTTTTATTTTGAGACAGGGTCTTGCTAAGTTGCTTAGGGCTTTGCTAAGTTGCCAAGGTTGGCTTTGAACTCACAATTCTCCTGCTTCAACCTCCTGAGCCAAAGAGCATTAGTTGTGACAAAGTTTAAAAACAGAAAACACATTACACTTAGATCAAAAGGATTAATTTTTTTCCAGTTAACTATGGGACTTACCTATCGATGTCATCATCTCCAGGTAACAAGGGTGGGAGGGGCAGAGGAGGCAACGTGGAAGTTTTCAAGTGTGGAATAGCAGCTGTTACAGTTACTTGAGTCTTCATAGAAACCTGTACAGGGGGCTGAGAATTTGCCTGAGAGGACAGAGTAGATGTCCTTGGATGAGTAGAAGGGGGAAAAGTTGAACTACTAGGAATAGGAACCTGACTAAATGTTGGTTGGGGAGGAGGCAGAGGTGGTTGTTGTGGAATAGTTGGTAGTGGAGGCAAAGGTGGCAAAGGGGGTGTCTGAGGTGGAGGTGTAGTAGTTGGTAAAGGAGGTGGAGGAGAAGTAATTATGGGGAGAGGTGGAGGGGTCTCCTTTTCTGGTGTCTCTGTCTCCTTTGGAGTAACAATCTCCTCTTTCAGTGCTATGGGTTTAGAGTCTCTTGTTCCCTGTGCTTTCAAATCTTTAACAGGATGCTTCTCAGAGTTCTCATCCAACTTTACCTTCCCTGTATCTACAGAATTTTTGACCTCTGTATTTGAATGCGTTACATTCACCAGTTCAGTATCTGGGGCACATTTTTCCAATTTTACACCTCTGGGTAACTTTTTAGACTCCAAGCCTGAATCCTTAGCCTCCACTGAACTGTTCTCTTTCCTAGGTAAAAATATAGGTGAACCCTTTGATTCCTTTCCATCCATTTTTGCTGCAGCTGCAGCAGCTGCTCTCTCCTTCTTTTTTCTACTGAGTTCAGCTCCCAGGCTGGAATTCAGTGGAAGCCTGACCGGTGAGATACTGGAATGACGACTTCGTGACCCAGATCTCTTCTTTTTACTATGAGAAGATGAGTGTCTTGAATATGCAGGACTTCTACTTCTGGACTTCATGGATTTCCTACTGGAAAAGAAAAAGGCAATTTAAAATGGATAGACTATTGCAATATACTGAAGAAAGCAGATAAGCAAAGCTATGGAAAACTTTCACTTTTTTTTCTTCTCCTTGGTACCAGGGATTGAACCCAGGGCACTTTACCACTGAGCTACATCCCCAGCCCTATTTAATTTGAGAGAGTCTCACCAAGTCACTGAGGGCCTTGCTAAACTGCCCAGGACCTCAAGCTTGCAATATTCTTATCTCAGCCTCCTGAGTCACTGGGATTACAGGCATGTGTCATGGCACCCAGCAGAACTAAAGTATTAAACCCATTTTGAGTAAATCCATCCAAAAAATAAATTAGGTACCATCAAAATAAAAGTTTCAGAAACCAGCCCAAATAAAAGGAGCCTAAGAAGACATGGAAATTAAATGTAATATCATGTTTAAGATCCTGGAACAGAAAATGGATATTAGGTAAAGACTGATCTGAATAAATTAGACTTCAATTAATAATTATGTTTCCATATTGATTATCTATAACAAAAGTACCACTCTAATATAATGTTAACAACAAGGAAAACTGGATATAGGCGTATATAAAAACTCCCCATAGCACTTTCACAATTTCTTTGTAAATTACTGGACATGATACCACATGCCTATAGTCCCAGAGACTCAGGAGGCTGAGGCAGAAGAATAGCAAATTTAAGGCCAGTCTGGACAACTCAGCAAAACCCTGCTTCAAAATAAAAAGGACTGGGGATGTAGCTCAGTGGTAAAGCACCCCAAAGTTCAATCCTGAGTATTAAAACAATATTTTCTATAAATCTAAAACTATCCTAAAATACAAGGTTCATTTAAAAAAATGGATAAGAGGAACTATGTCCTACAAAAACATATTTGAGTCATACAACACTAAAAATTGTTCGTTATTTAAATGAAGGAAGACAAAACAATACATTTCTTTCCCACATTGGAAAAGAAATAAATAGCCATATTCACAAATGCTTACTTTCAGAATTTTGGCTTCAATCTTTGATAAAGTGAAAATAAAATAATAAGACTGGGGATTTAGCTCAGTTCGTACAGTGCTTGCCTTGCATGCACAAGGCCCTGGGTTCGATCCCCAGCACGCAAAACAAAACAAAACAAAAAAAAAGATACAGTCATAATCTATAATAAAGGTAGTTATATAAATTAAGAAGTTAATCTAACTTTTCAAACTAAGGAGCTATTTAATTGGCAGATTCCCGGAAAATATGTTGTTCTTTATACCCTTAATTTATGATAAAGTTGTGCACACAGTAAACAAACCCCCAATGTTAAAAAAGTTAGGATTCATAAGTAGACAAATTAGAGAAAATTTTTTAGCAAAATAATCCATTAGAAATTTTTAAAAAGGCTGGGGCTAGGGATGTGGCTCAAGTGGTAGCACGCTCGCCTAGCATGCGTGAGGCACTGGGTTTGATTCTCATTGTGTCCACCTAAAATTAAAAAATAAATATTAAAAAAAAAGAAGAAGAAGAAGTTTTAAAAAGGGCTGGGGATACAGCTCAGGTGGTAGAGTGATTGCCTTGCATGCACAAGGCCCTGGGTTCAATGCCCAGTACCACAAAAAAAAAAAAAAAAAAAAAGTTTTTAAAAAATATGATAGTTCCTGGGGCTGGGGATGTGGCTCAAGCGGTAGCGTGCTCGCCTGGCATGCGTGCCGCCCGGGTTTGATCCTCAGCACCACATACAAACAAAGATGTTGTGTCGGCCGATAACTAAAAAAAATAAGTATTAAAATTCTCAAAAAAATTCACTAAAAATTCACTAAAAAAAATATTAAAATATTTTTTACAAATTCTCTCTCTCTCTCTTTAAAAAAAAAAAAATATATATATATATATATATGATAGTTCCTGGTCCTTTTCATATAAAAAAGGATTTCCAATCAATTTTTTAGGAACTCATAATTAAGACAAGGCGGGGCTGGGATTCTGGCTTAGCAGTACAGTGCTCGCCTACGACGGGCAGGACCCGGGTTCCTCAGTACCACATAAAAATAAAGGCATTGTGTTGTGTCCATCTACATCTAAAATATATATATATATTTTAAAAAAATTTTTTAAATAAAAAAATAATTAAGACAAGGTATTATATTTTTATTATATTATTGCATGTTCAATTAATTTTCTTCTTAAGGAAGAATGGGGAGTAAAATCTGGTAAATCTTTTTTTTTTTTTTTTTTAATGTATGTTTTTATGTGGTGTTGAGGATCGAACCCAGGGCCTCACACATGAGAGGCAAGCACTCTACCCCTGAGCTACAACCTGAGCCTAAAATCTGGTAAATCTATGGGGCAAATTATTTCAAGTTGAAACACCAGTCTCATTAATTCTTTTTGTTCTTTACCAAAGCCTAATCTGTTCAAGCATCAATGAGAGACAAGCAAACAGGGATATGGAGATATCATATATCTGGCTCAATAGAAGAACACTTGCCTAGAATGCAGGAGAACCTGGGTTTAATCCACAGCACTGAAAAAAAAAAGGGACTGGACAAACATAATTTGCCCATTAGTCTAAAACAAATTGCTCCCATTTCAGATCAGTATTTCCCTTTATCTGTGGGCACTGATAAAACTAACATGAATCAAAATGAACAGCATATATATGTAAGGGAAACAACTCACATGACAGCAGCCATGGTTTTCTTTTATCTATACTCCTTTTGGAAGTTCATTTCAAAAATTAGTTAAAATATAGAATTATTATTGGAAGAAATAGTACTAAAAAACATCAATGACAACATATATATGAACATAAAAAATATTGAAAGTAATTAAATCACTGGGCATGGTGGCACACACCTGTAATCCCAGAAAGCTGAAAGTGAAGGCTGAGGCAGGAGGATCACAAGTTTAAGGGCAGCCTCAACAACTTAGTGAGGCCCTAGGCAACTTAGCAAGGTCTTGTCTCAAAATAAAAAAAAAAAACAGAAAAAAACGCCAGGCAAGGTGGTGCACACCTGTAAAGTTCCCAGTGGCTCGGAGGCTGAGGCAGGAGGATCCAAGTCCAAAGACAGCCTCAGCGACTTAGCAAGACCACAAGCAACTTAGCAAGACCCTGTCTCAAAATAAAAAATAAGGGGCTGGCGTTATGGCTCAGCGGAGAACGCTCACCTAGCGTTTGAGAGGTCCTAGGTTCAATCCTCAGCACCACATAAAAATAAACAAACAAAATAAAGGTACTGAGTCCTAAAAAAATAAATATTTTTTAAAAATTAATACAAAAAACTAAAAAACAATGTTGGGGTTGTGGCTCAGTGACAGAGTGCTTGCCTAGCATGCGTGAGGCGCTGGGTTCAATCCCTGGTACATAAAAATAAACAAATAAAGGTATTGTGTCCATCTACAACTAAAAAAAATACTTTAAAATAAATAAATAAAAAGGGTTGGGGATGTGCACCTGGCTTCAATCCCTGGTACCAAATCAATAAATAATAAAAAAGGCTGAAGATATGTCTTAGTGTTTACGCCATATCCCTAGTGCAAAAAAAAAAAAAAAAAAAAAACGTAATTAAATAGATTTATCAAGTATCTACTCACTGTTAAGAAAACTAATACTCCTCTTTGTAAATACTTGACTGAATATGTTTTCTACTTGAATTATAGTTGAGATAAAATACTTCTATCCTGGAGAAAATGTCTAAAACCCTAAATGTTAAGTAATGCGAGATACTACCATGCATTAGAAAATTTAGATTGGACTAGGGATGTAGCTGAGTGATTTGAGAGCTTGCCTAGCATGTGAAAAGCCCTGAGTTCAATCTCTAGTATCCAAAACACTGATTTTAGTTTTTCAACATGACAATCTTGCTATAAATCCTTCAATTTTGGAACAGAAACTTTTTTTTTTTTTTTAAACTGGGGACTGAAACCAGGGTCACTTTTACCACTGAGCTACATCCCCAGTCTTTTTTTTTGAGGCAGAATCTTGCTAAATTGCTGAGGCTGGTCTCCAACTCTTGATCCTCCAACCTCAGTCTCCCCATTCACTAGGATTTCAGACCACCAAGCTGGCAGAAGTCTATCATTAATAGGACATTTGGTTTCCCATTTGGTTATTTTAGTAATACAAACACGAGTTAAGTTTCAAGTCTATCTAAAGAAAAAAAGGGGAAAGGGACAACAAATAAGAAAAATATAGGGAGCAAAATATAACCTAAAAAATGTACCTTCCCCCTGAATGTTTACCCATTTCAAATAAAATCACTATTAATTACTGCTGATTTGGCATATGCAAAGATGTTGAATTTATGCTAAAGCATTTCAAGTTTTTTTAAATGAAATTGTTGTATTCTGACAGTGTTTGTTTTTCAGAGAATACTAAAGGGATCTGTATGTTCCTCTACTCTTTAACTCTATAAAATGCTGTACTTATTGTTGACAATTCCAATGAATGAGGAAAAATTTGTAGTGCATACATACAAATATATTTACAAATCAACAAAAAAACACGCATGTGTTTCTGGATAAATGATGAAATATTTATATTTGCATCCTCTACTATCACACAGTGTCTTCAATTCTTTCTATATTTTTATTTGCCTTTACTGCACTTGTTTCCATTAATTAGCAGAACTTCCTCAACTTACTAAAGAGCATTTGAGAATCGCTATTTTCTCTAATTCAAAACTGGAAGCAGTTTCTAATGGAACGCATTTTAGTGTATTATTTTTATTTATTTTTCTCAATACTGGGAATTAAACCCCATGAGTGCTCAATCACTGGGCTGCATTCGCCCCTTCTCTTTTTTTTGGTACTGGAGATTGAACCCACTTAACCCCTGAGCCACATTCTCACTCCTTTTTTTCTTTTCCTTTTTTTTTTTTAACATTTTTTTTTAGTTGTAGATGGACACAATATCTTTATTTTTATTTGTTTTTATGTGGTGTTTTTACGAACCCAGGGTCTTACACATGGGAGGCAAGCGCTCTACCACTGAGCCACAGTCCCAGCCCTCCTTTTTATTTTTCTAGACAGGGTTTCACTAAGTTGCTGAGGCTGGCTTTGAACTCAAGATCCTCCTGCTTCAGCCTCCCAAATTGCTAGGATTATAGGCATGCACTCTCTCCTGAGCCACAACACCACCCCCAACTTCATTATATATTCAAAAGTCCCATAATAGTAAAAATTCTTTTAATAGCCTTAAAAAAATACTCTCACAAAAAAACATGTTCTAAGAATACTTGTTAAACTTCCTTTAAAAACTATGCTGTTGTTGCTGGGCACAGTGGAGCACACCTGTAATCCCAGTGGCTTGGAAGGCTAAGATAGGAGAGGAGGCACTAAGCAACTCAGTGAGACCCTGCCTCTAAACAAAGTATAAAACCTGACTGGGCATGTGGCTCAGCTTGCCCTGAGCTCAATCCCTGCTACCCCCATCATCAAAAAAAAAGGGAAAAAAAACTATGCTATTGGGGCTGGTGTTGTGGCTCGGGGAGAGTGCTTGCCTAGCACACATGTGAGGCACTAGGTTCAATCCTCAGCACCACCTAAAAATAAATAAAGGTATTGTGTCCATCTACAATTAAGAAAAAAAAAAACTATGCTGTTAACTGGGCACAGTGGTGCATGCCTATAATCCCAACATGAGAGGTTGAGACTGGAGGATTGCAAGTTTGAGGACAACCTCTTCAACTTAGTCTCTATGCAACTGAGTCTCAAAATGAAAACTCAAAAAAAAAAAAAAAAAGGTGGGGATGTAGCTCATTGGGAAAGTGTCCCTGAGTTCAATTGCCAGTACCAAAAAAAAATCTATACATGATAATTTACAAATGGCACACTAAAGACTTATGCATCTTGTGATATATAAATTTTACCCTTCACCCCTCCAAAAAACACTGGGTTCTAGGAAATGGCATACATGCTGAAGTCTTTAGAATGAAGTGTACTGATGCATGCAACTTACTTTAAGATGAATCAAAAGATGGACTGATGAAGAGATCAATAGGTATGTGGTAAAATATATGGCAAATATTAAGTGTAGACTCTAGGTGTTATATAATATACAGGTGTTCATTATAATTTTTTTTTTTTTGGTAGCAGAGATTGAACTCAGGGGTACTCCACCACTGAGCCACATCCCCAGTGCTATTTTGTATTTTATTTAGAGACTGCGTCTCTCACTGAGTTGCTTAGTGCCTCCCAGTTGCCAAGGCTAGCTTTGAACTCGAGTTTCTCCCGTCTCAGCCTCCCAAGCTGCTGGGTTACAGGCGTTCGCCACAACACTAGACCACTATAATTCTTTTAACCTGTGTTTTAATTTTATTATTATTATTTTTTTAAACAGTAAGCTGGGAACAGCATTGAACTCCTATAATTTCAGCAACTAGGGAAACTGAGAACGGAGGATCACAGGTTTAAGGCCAGCCTAGGCAATTCAGCAAGCTCCTGTCTCAAAAAATAAATAAATAAAGGACTAAGGAATGTAGCTCAGTAGTTAAGTGCCCATGGGTTCAATCACCAGGGCCTTCCCCCGACAAAATAATAATAAATTGAGATGAAAATATTAAGAAACTTCAACCCTTGACAGTTAGGGACTCTGCAATTTGATGAATTCATACTAGTTTCTGAATAATTATAACTTTAAGTCACCAAAAATTACATTGACATACAAAACACTGCATGAATTTTTTAAATTAGTGTAATTTCTTTACTAGCATTCAATGACATTATCCTCATTCACAGAATTTACTGAGTGGTACAATGTATGATATGCACTTCATATTAATTAATTTAATCCTCACAACAACTCTAGAAGTAGATAATTATTATCTCTATTTTATTCATGGAGAAATTAAATCGTTTTCCAAAGGTCACAAAGGAGCATTAGGATTCCACTCAGTTTCAATAAAAGCTACATTTTTCTTTTGTAGACACAGATGAGTCCTCAAATATATAAGGTATATTTCATTGCCTAGGAACCGAAACAGTTTTCCACAGATAATACACTCTAAGGCTGAAATTTCTAATATGCCTTTCTCACAAAAATATTGTGAAGACATTATTACCATGTTTTTAGAGAAAGATTTTGAAAACTGTCAGTGGTCACAAGGTACCATTTAGTAAAGTTGTAAAGAAAACCAAATTGGGCTGGCCATGGTGGCACATGCCTGTAATCCCAAACTTGGAAGGCTGAGGCAGGAGGATGGAGAGTTCAAAGCCAGCCTCAGCAATTCAGCGAGGCCCTAAGCAACTTAGTGAGACCCTTTCTCAAAATAAAAAATAAAATGGGGGGGCTGGAGTTGTAGCTTAGCAGTAGAACACATGCCTCATTCGTGTGAGGCACTGGGTTCTATTCCTAGCACCACATATAAATAAAGGTCTATGAACAACTAAAAAATATGTTTTAAAAAATAAAGAAATAATAAAATGGGCTGGAGATGTTGCTCAGTGACTAAGTGCCCCTGGATTCAATTCCTGGTATCAGAGAGAGAGAGAGAGAGAGAGAAATTTTCCTAGGGACCAATTACTTCTAGGCTATTTAATGTCAAAAAGAAAACCACCTAATCAGGTGAATTTCCTCTCAAACATCCATTAAAAGATAGAACTCTGCCTGTCAATTAGGCAATGAATAAACTTACAGGTTTGGAGACTCAGTTTATAGCACAAATGGTAGGATGACCTAAGCGAATAGCCTCAAGAGAACACAAATGAAAAGTTATAATCACTCAAGTCTCTAGTCAGGTCCAAGAAAGTGTAAGTACTAACACCAAGGGGATTTTTTAAAAACTTGAGGCAAAGCAACAGAAATAGGATCTAAAATTAACAATGCTCTGCACTCACCAGACAAAAGCCCATTTCTCTCACACAGAAGCATACAACTGAAGATCCCACTACTGGAAGTACCTACCTTTAAAAGCTGCAGGCATGTGAAATCTTTACTTCTCAAATTCTGGAGTAAAGGGAGACCAGACTTATCTACTTCAATGGCAAAGTGTCCTAATCAAGCACAAACACTGGGGACTTCAACAAAAAGTTATCATGACTAATTGCCAGTTCCTCACAACCCACCCTACCTCTGGAAGGACTGTTAGACAAAAGCTCACCTGGGGAGCGGACTTCGACTGAGAGACCGCTTGCTCATGAAAGGGCTGCTGGAGCGCCTTCGACCATAGGGACTGGGTGATCTCCCGCTGTAAGAGCCACTCCTTTCATAGCTGGACGACCGTCTCCGGCTATAAGGACTCACAGACCTCTGTCGTCTACTGTAGGGGCTGGGTGACCGGGTACCGGACTGATAGGCAGAAGGCTCCTTGTAAGGTGGGCTGATGGACTGCCTTCTTGAGGTACTTCCAGGACTCTTCTTGTAGGAGTCATAATTGCTAGAGGTATGAGATCTCGGAGGACTAACGTCATAATCTTGGCCATAAGAAGCTCCTGAGGGGCTGTCATCTTGTTTGGAGCTGTCAGACCACTTCCTGTGGGGACTCCTGGATCTCCGTTTGGGGCTGTCCACTGTTTTGTAACTTTTGGGTGTTTCCCTTTTCCGATGACTTTTACTCCGATCTTTGTGTCCAGACTTTAGCTCACGTTCTTTCCGGGTCTTTTCCTTATGGAGTTTGGATGACCTGGATTCCTTGCTGCTGCTCTTGGATATCTGTGCCTTACCATAGTCATCGTTCTCCTCATTTGAACGCTTTGAACTTCCTGATACTCGGTCTTTCATCGATCCCGACTTGCTGGAGACTTCCTGGTTTTTTTCTTTTTCGGTCTGTTTAGTTTTTAGTAAGTCCCGGGAACGCCTGTGCTGGTGGTGACGATGTTTATGCAGGCGGTCACTCCGATCCGTTCCACGACGTTCATCATTCTCCCTCCTATCTAATTTGAAGGCCATGTCGTCAGAGAAGGTGTCTGAATCAGAGCTGATGTCATCATACTCCACCAAAGGTTTGATAACTGTACCCAAGGATGCTTCGGGGGTCACCAACCCCATGTCTTTGGAGTGCTTGGACTTATGCCTCTTGTGCTTCGACACCAATCGGTGACGCTCTCTGCTGTTGGAGCTGCCACCTCCCGATGACGGCTGCAAAGTTCCAGAAGCTCCTCCACTCCCGTCCTTCTTGCCCCCATGTCTCTCTGAATTGGGCATTCCCTTTCCCCTGGCCTTAAGAAGGGGAAAAAGTTCCCCAGCACTCCAAGAAGTAACCCCCACCCACCCCCCCACCCTAAATCCACGCCCACCAAAGTGCCCCTAGAAGGTGGTGGGGAGGGAAGGGACGGTAGGCCAAGCTCCTCCTCCCTCCCGATTCCTCAGCACCCTCCTACATGAGGTGGGGGGTGAAGGAGCGAGGGAAGAAATGAGAGTTCCTCAGCAGTGGAGTTGCGAGACAACGAATAGCTCCTTAAGTCTGCAACCCCCAACCCCGCGGAACCAGTCCTCAGGCCTCCGCGCCGGGAGGTGGAGGAAGTAGGTAGCCGACGGCCCGGGGATGTGGGGCCGACTCGGGCTCTGGGGCCCTGTGAAGACTGCGCGGGCCCTTCCCCTACCCGGTAGCCCGGCTCAGGGCGGCTTCCTGTCGCCGGGGTCCCGCGAACTAGGTACCTCACGCCCCCTTTGTCCCTCTTTCCTGAGGGAAGCCCCTTTTCTAGCCTTCGCCTCGCCTCAATACCTCACACACTCGCTCCCTCACACAGATCTCAGTCACACACTAGATTAAACCGAAACGGCACTTGGGGGAGGGGGGAGGGGCAATTGCAGGAAATACCGCGAGAGCACAGCTCTCGCGATACTTCTAGCTTCCTTTTCGCCTCTCCCCACTACTCGATCTAACAACGCGAGAACAGGAACCTAAACGAGAAAAGCGTCCCGCAGATTCTCGCGATAAGCTTCCACCTTTTTATTTGAGGAAAGCTTTACAGAAACAGCTAGCAAAAAAATACGTATAAACGTGAGCCGTGCTGGTAACTCATTGAGCCGATATCCCCAGGTTCCGGTGCAAAAGCATTTTACTGTACTTTTAAGCAAGCCTTTTAGCTACCATGATAAAAATGTTTTTAACAGGGTAAAGGGCGAACGTGGTGACATTTCAAGTCCCTGAGTATTTAAAAAGTTTCGCACTTTTTTTTAATATTTATTTTTTAGATGGACACAATATCATTATTTATTTTTATGTGCTGAGGATCGAACCCAGGGCCTCCCAAGTGCTAGGAGAGCGCTCTACCGCTGAGCCACAACCCACGCCCCCCCCCCCCGCACTTTTATTTTTAATTAGTTTTTTGTTGTTGTTTTCTTGGTTTTGTTTTGCGGAACAGGGATTGAACCCAGAAGGGCTTTACTGCTGAGCAACATCCCATTCCTATTTATTTATTTATTCTGTTTGTGATATTGGGAATTTAACCCAGGGGTGCTTTACCACTAAGCCACTTCCGAGTCCTCATTATTTTTCTTTCTCAATTTTACTTGTGGTGCTGGGGATTGTACCCAAGGCCTTGTGCATTCGAGGCACGCACTCTACCAACTGAGGTATATCCCCAGCCCCACCCTCATTAATTTTTACTGTGGGAGAGTGGGCTTTGAACTTATGATTCCCCCTTCTTCAGCCTCCCGGTGTAGCTGGGATTCCTAGTGTGCACCACCACTCCTGGCTAAGCCATTTTATTTTGAGATAGTATTTTACCAAATTGCTGAGGATCTTGCTAAATTGCTGAGACTGGCTTTGAATGAGTTATCCTTCTGCCTCACCCTCCAGAGTGGCCCCCCCAGACTTAGCCTGGAACTTTCCATCCTTCTAACTTGGCCTCCTGAAGCCTCCTGGGTCACTAGGATTAGGGGCGATCACTACCGCACCTGGCTTGTTTCCCATATTTATAGTGTAAGCTACATGCCAAGCATTTTACTTATGTTATCTCTAATACTCACAGCTACCCTGCAGGACATGATATCCTCATGACTGTTTTATAGATAATGCAATTCCATATTCAGAGAAGTTAAATAATTGAGGGTAACACAGGTAGTCCACCGAGTGCTGCAACCAAGAATCAAACATGTATCTCTGATACTAAAGCACAAACTCTTCCATCATGAGGCACTACCTCTCTGCCCTCTTCAAATCTAAAAGCCTTAAAGTTCCTCTGTTTTTGCGATAGTCCCAAGGCTCTTACGGATAATTTAGCTTTTTAACCTCACGCAAAATATTGTAACTATTAACAAGAAAAGAAAATGCCTTATACTGGTCTCTAAGTTTTCAAAACCTCAAACATGCATTAGCCCATTCCTTCTTTGCAACGCTGACATGGGACTGTGTAGGAGAAAACAAAGACACAGAGAGGTAACATGACCCAAGCTTCTTCATTCTTTCCTTCAACAAATTTATATGTGAGGATCCGGGGATATAGCCCCAGTGGTAAATGCGCATCTACCATACCTGAAGCCCTGGGTTCAATCACCAGCACCAAATAAATAATCAGGTTGTGATGGCACACAGCATGTAATCCCAGCAGCATGGGAGGCTGAGGCAGGAGGATCACAAGTTTGAAGTCAGTCTCAGTAACCTAGCAAGATCCTGTCTCAAAAAATAAAAAGGGCTGGGGCTGGAGCTGGGGCTCAGCAGTAGCGCAATTGCCTGGCATGTATGAGGCACTGGGTTCGATTCTCAGCACAACAGCACCACATATAAATAAGTAAGATAAAGGTCTATCAATAACTAAAAGATAGAAAAAATAAAAAGGGCTTGGGATGTGGCTCAGTAGTTAAGGGCCCTTGGGTTCAATCCCTGTTGCCAAATAAATAAATATTGAATTTATTAAATTTCAAAACCCTTCTACTTGTAATAGTACCCATTTAAATAGGCTTTCAAGTAGAATATAGGCAGCATATTGTACTATAAGTTATAAGGTAATAAATGTCATAAGAATGACATGGAGTTGGGCCTGGGGTTGTAGCTTAGTAGTAGAGCAATTGCCTAGCATGTGTTGAGACACTGGGTTGGATTCTCAGCATCCCATACAAAAAAATAAATAAATAACATTAAGGTTTGTTGACAACACAAAAATAAAGAAAAAAAAAAAGAGAGAGAGAGAGAATGACACGGAGTACTGAATGCTCAGAAGTGACTAGGAGAGAAAGCTTTTCGGGGCTGGGAGTATAGTTCAGTGGTAGAGCCTAACATGCTGGAGGCTCTGGGTTCTATCCCCAGCAATATAAATAAATAAATAAAGGGCCGGGGTTGAGGCTCAGTGATAGAGCACTTGCTGAGCATGTGTGAGGCACTGGGTTCCATCTTGGCACCACATAAAAATAAACTAAGGTATTGTGTCCAGCTACAACTAAAATAAATAAATAAATGAAAATTAGGGGCAATTTATTTTGTTGTTTTGTTTTGGGTAGCAGGAATTGAACTCAGGAGTACTTGACCACTGAGCAACATTCACAGCCCTATTTTGTATTTTATTTAGAGACAGGGTCTTACTGAATTGCTTAGAGCCTATCTTTTGCTGAGGCTGGCTTTAAACTCGTGATCCACCTGTGTCAACCTCCTGAGCTGCTGGGATTACAGGCATGTGCCATTGCACTTGGCTACTAGGGGCAATTTGTGCAGGCAATCCCAATAACTAGGAGGGAAGGGAACCCTGAGGAAGGCTGAGGCAGGAGGATAGCAAATTCAGTGCCAGCTTCAGCAACTTAGAGGGAAACTGTCTCCCCCCCCAAAAAAAAAAAGACCGGGGTATGAAAGGAAAATGAGAAACAAAAGACAAGAAATGAAAGACAGAGACCAGGCAACCAGGCAGAGAAGAGATAACAGGAGAGTTTATTTGTCAGAGCTGACAAAGGCACATCTTTCCATAGAGGAAGACAGGCAAAATAGGCTTGGGTTCCACAACTCTTATAGGGCAGGCTCAGCTTGGCAGGTCCTAATGCAGGTGCTTAAGGGTAGGGTTGGGATGTGGAAGTGATGATCCTTCTCAGAAATGCCCTTGGGCAGTGAAGGTTTGGGTTTGTGTGAGGGAGTGGGGTGAACCTTTCTCAAAAAGGCCCTTGGGCAGGAAAGCGAAACTTTTTATTAAACATGGAGGCTGTCACTTAAGATGGCCTTCCAGATGCTAAGCAAGGACCTTACAGGGTTGTAGCTTCCTGGTCAAGTGCCCCTAGGTTCAATCTTGATTACCAAAAAAAAAATTTTTTTATATACTATATTTTTTACTTATGTGTTATTTTTAGTTATATGTGACAGTAGAGTTTATTTATACACTTATATATTTAAATATATTATTTATACAAACATGGAGTATGTTTTATTCTAATTAGGATCCCAGCTTTGTGGATGTACAGGATATTGAGATTCACTAGGGGTATATTCGTATATGTACATAAAAAAGTTATGTTAGATTCATCCCACTGTCTTTCTTATCCCTATCCCTCCTCCCTTCCCTTCATTCCCCTTTGTCTAATCTATTGAACTTCTGTTCTTCCTCTCCCCCCTTGTGTATTAGCATTCACATATCTTGCAGGATATAAAACCTACCAAAAATAAACTAATTAAAAAAATTTAAAAGGAGGGGCATTTTAATGGGACCAGGAAGAGTGATTAGATTTTTATTTTCACTGTGTCTCCATCCCAACTACCATAAACTGAGCAATTCTCCTCTACCATGCCCTCTGCCATGATGTTCTGCCTCACCTCAAGCCCAGAGCAATGCAGTCAGCTGATGATGAACAAAAAGACTAAAACCTCTGATACCATGAGCCCCAAATAAACCTTCTATAAAAACAAAAAAGAAAATCAGTAAGCCAGAGACCAGAAAAATATTCTGAATAAAGGTAAAATCCATTCTCAAATCACTGCCTAAAATGTTCTTGTATAAAATGTTCTGGTATTAAAAAAAAAATTTAAATCTAAATGTTTGAAAAATAAATAACGTTTGAGTCCATAAATTTTGATTGTAATTTTTTTGTTGTTATTGGTACTGGCAACTGAATCCAAGGGCACTTAACCACTGAACAACATCCCCTTTTTATTTTTTTATTTTTGAAATAGACTCTTGCTAAATTGCTGAGGCTGGCCTTGAACTTGGGATCCACTGGCCTCCAGCTTTGGCCTCCTGATCTCTGGGATTACTGGCATGTACTATCATGCCCAGCATTTGGTTGTAAATTTAGAAGATTAGTTTTCATGATCTCTTTTCTTTTTTGCCATGCTGAGGGTGAATCTAGGGTCTTGACCATGCTAGGCAAGTGCTCCAATTCTCACTTTTTAATCTTCTATGGAATTAAAATAAATGCTAACAAATAAAAAGAATGGGGGTGGGGGTATATCTCAGTTGGTAAAGTACTTGTCTCCCAAGCTCAAGGCCCTGGGTTCAATCCCCAGCACACACACACACACAAAGAGAGAGAGAGAGAGAGAGAGAGAGAGAGAGAGAGAGAGAGAGAGAGATTGGGAAAAGAAGGATAAAATTAAGAATGAGGTACTCGAACTCACATATGATAACTACTTATTCACTGCAGGAGAGCCTGGATATAAAGGTCCTCACCAATGGTTTGATTCTTTGTTTTTATTTTTGTGGTAGTGGGGACTTTACCACTGAGGGGATATCCCCAGCGCTCTTAATCCTGACACAGAATCTTAATAAATTGCCAGTCAAGCTTTATCGGATTACAAGTGTATATCACCATGTCTAGATGTATTTTATATTTTTAACATCCCCCACCTCCAAAAACAGTTAGTTTATATTTGAGATTTCAGGAGTCCTCTGGAGCCTCCCTCAAAGCTTAGTTGTTTACAATTTACCCATTACCCATTTTGCCACATAAGAAGATTGTTCTTTTTAATTTTCTTTTTTTGTACTACAGATTGAACCCAGGGGTGCTTTATCACTGAGATACATCCCCAGATCTTTTTTTAAAAATTTTTATTTATTGGACTGGGGCTGTGGCTCAGTGGTAGAGCACTTGCCTAGCATGTGTGAGGCACTGGGTTCGAATCCCCGGCACCACATAAAAATAAAACAAATAAAATAAAGGTGTTGTGTCCATCTACAACTAAAAAAATATATAAAAAAATAAAATAAATTTTTATTTATTTATTTATTTTTAATTTAGAGACAAGGTCTCACTAGGTTATTTAGGGCCTTGCTAAGTAGCTGAGGCTAGTCTTGAACTTGCAAACCTCCCACCTCAGCCTCCTCAGTTGCTAGGAAGCTTCTGTCTTTTTTCTTTTCTTCCATCTTTTCTTTCTTTTTTCTTTTTTTAATATTTATTTTTTAGTTTTCGGCAGACACAACATCTTTGTTTGTATGTGGTGCTGAGGATTGAACCTGGGCCACACGCATGCCAGGCGAGCGCTCTACTGCTTGAGCCACATCCCCAGCCCCCTTATTTCTTATTCTTATTTTTCCTTATGAAAAATTCTGAACTGGGGATTATACCCAGGAGGGTCTCACTGAGCTGGTGAAGCTGGCTTTGAACTCGTGATCCGTCTGTCTCAGTGTCCTGAGCCACTGGGATTATAAGTGTGCACCACCACACCCAATTTTTTTTTTTAATATTTTTTTGGTTCTTGATGGACCTTTAATTTAGAGATTTTTTTTTTTAATGTTTGTTTTTTAGTTTTCGGCGGACACAACATCTTTGTTTGTTTGTGGTGCTGAGGATCGAACCCAGGCCGCCAGCATGCCAGGCGAGCGTGCTACAGCTTGAGCCACATCCCCAGCCCTGATGGACCTTTATTTTAATAATTTATTTATATGTGGTGCTGACAATCGAACCCAGTGCTTCACACCTTCAAGGCAAGCACTCTATCACTGAGCCATAACCCTAGCCCTAAATGTTTTATTTTAAACAGAGTCTCAATATATATTATTACTGAGGTTGGTCTCAAATTTACAATCCTCTTGCCTCAGTTTCCAGAGTAGCTGGGATGTGTGCCACTGCAATACAATTTTTTCATTGATGTTCTTTTATCTGCATTTTGCAATGAGAAATAACTTATCATTCTATTCTGTAAACAACATTTGGTTTGCAGTATTTACACGTTTTATAAGTTTAAATTATCTTAGCTAAACTTAGTACAGAAATTATTATTGATTTTATAAACAGTTTCATGAGACAGCTTTGTGGAGTATGTCTGTAATCCCATCTAATTGGGGGGCTGAGGCAGGAGAACCACAAGCCCAGGGCCAGCCTAAGCAATTTAGTCAGCCCCTGTCTCAAAATAAGAAAACAGGATGAGGGTATTGTTTAGTGGTAAAGCACTTGCTTAACATGTGCCAAGCCCTGTGTTCCATGCCCAGTTCCACAAAAGAAAAAAAAAATTTTCCATTAGAAAACAAAGCATAGGGCTGGGATTGTGGCTCAGTGGTAGAATGCTCCCCTCACACCAGCGGGACCTGGGTTCAATCCTCAGCACCACATAAAAATAAGGCATTGTGTTGTGTCCATCTACACCTAAAAAAATAAATAAATATTAAAGATAAAAACAAACAAACAAAAAAGCATAGCTGTGTATTTAATTAACATTGAGATCGGCAGTTTGTGCATAATACTTAAAAACAAAATTTTGGTGGGCTTGGTGACATAGCCTGTAATTCCAGTGGCTAGGGAGGCTGAGACAGGAGGATCAGGAGTTCAAAGCCAGCCTCAGCAAAAACAAGACATTAAGCAACTTGGTGTGACCCTGTGTCTAAATAAAATACAAAATAGGGCTGGGGATGTGGCTCAGTGGTCGAGTGTCCCGAGTTCAATCCCTAGTATAAAACATAAAAACAAAAACAAAAACAACAAAAAAACAAAAACCTCTGAATTATGTGAGTCCATTAAAGTTTTGGGCTATTTTTTTCATATTACCAGTTCCTAACACACTCAGGACTTCATAAATATTTAGTGAATGAAAACATTTTGACAATACAAAAGGTTCAGTATTTTATTTTTTAATATTTTTTGTTGTGGATGGGCACAATACCTTTATTTTATTTATTTATTTTTATGTGGTGCTGAGGATCAAACTCAGTGCCTCATGCATGCTATGCAAGTACTCTACCACTGTGCTAGAAACCCAGCACAAGGTGCAGTATTTTAACATATAAACCCATCTTTCAAATTTTTGCTTGGATAAATGCTTTCTGTACTCCTAAGAGTTGCCAGATTCATATTACATAATATTTATGTTATATAATATCTGGGACATAGTTTATACTAAAAATATTCAATTATCTGAAATTCAAATTTAAGTTAATGTTCTCTATTTTATCTGACAACCCCATCAATTTATTCCAACAACATGCATTAAGTTCATGACAGGTGACAGGAGCTGTACTAGGCACTGGAAAGAGTAGTGAAAGCCCAAGTGTAGCTCTCCTGACACCAGCAAGGAAGAGAGACATGAAGCAAATCATCACATGCTGATGATGAAATTACTATTAAGAGATTCTGGGGGCTGGAGTGGTGGCTCAGTGATAGAGTGCATGCCTAACATGCACGAGACACTGGGTTCGAACCTCGGCACCACATAAAAACAAACTAATGTATCCACCTAAAATTAAAGATACATAAATAAATAAATGTTTTTAAAAAACGAAGTTTTGGGTGAAAAAGTTTGAAATAATTTAACAGAAAAACTCAGAGATTGGGGGCTGAGGCTGTAGCTCAGTGGTAAAGTGCTTGCCTTGCATGAGTGAGGCACTGGGTTCAATCCCCAGCACCATATAAAAATAAATACAGATACTGTGTGTTCATCTACTACTAAATAAATATTAAAAAAAAAAACCTCAGAGATAAGAGAATGTTGTTTCTGTTGTCTAGAGGAAGGGAAATTTATTTATTTATTTACTACTGTGGATTAAAGCAGGGGCACTTTATCATTGAGCTACATTCCTGTCTTTTTAATTTTTTTGTTTTGAGACAGGGTCCCACTAAATTGCTGATGCTGGGCTTGAAATGGCAAGGATTTTCATGCCTCAGCCTCTTAAATATCTGGAATTACAGGTGTGCGCCATTTTGCCTGTTTAGAGGAAGGGATATTTAAATGGAGAACTAAGAAGGCCTGGCTGGGGATGTAGCTCAGTGGTAAGAATGCAAACTTAGCATTAGCAAGGACCTGGGTTAAATCCCCAGCACAAGGGCTGGGATTGTAGCTCAGTTGGTAGAGCATTTGCCTAGCATATGTGAGGCACTGGGTTCAATCCTCAGCACCATGTAAAAATAAATAAATAAATAAAATAAAGACATTGTGTCTCTCTACAAGTTAAAAAAAATATTAAAAAAAAAAAATTCCCAGCATCATACATAAAAAAGGATTAGCGAGGTGAGGCTGGTGGAATAGAGACTTCCTAGCAGCTTTAGAAATCTTTTGAAGGACTTTGGGAGAGGAAGGAGTGCAGGTATTTTCTGTAAGAGAGAAAGAAAAGGCCAATGTGGTTGGGAATTGGCAAAGGGAGAAAAGTTGTGTCTAGCAGAGTGTTTAGATCCAGTAAATGATTTGCTCATTAGACCAAGTATAGTACTAGGTATTGGGGATTCAGAAACAATGGGCAATTCTGCCCCAAACAACTGTCTAGAGATCCTAAGGAATGAGAATAAGCAATAGGCAACAGAAAAAAATTGCATTGTACTTTCAAGGGGCATGTTATAGATATCTTTGTGGCAGTAAACATTTTCGCATGTACTCCCAAAGAGTTATTAAATTTATACTGCTGTGCCTGTTCACCTGGACTGCAGTATCTGCTGGGATTGCTTTGGAGATGTTTGAATAGATGTTTTTGAAATGTGAGAAAAATTTGAGCTAGTAATATACTGCATAAATTCTTGGAGCAAGGGCATGGTGGTGCAGACCTGTAACCTTAGCAACTTGTCAGGCTGAGGCAAGGGGATCATCACAAGTTCAATGCCAGCCTCAGCAACTTAGGCCATAAGCCATTTAGTGAGACCCTGTCTCAAAATTAAAAAATGAGCTGGGGATAGGGGTCAGTGGTTAAGCACCCCTGGGTTCAATTCCTGGAATCATTTAAAAAAAAAAAATCTTGGAGCAAACTAGGCAAATCCAACTTTTCGCAGTTATTATTTTAAAGGATGTGTATCAGTAAAGAATACTTAAAAGTAGCCTTAAGAGGTTTCACCCTAGCGGGTGCTGTGGTACACGCCTGTAATCCCAGCAGCCCAGGAAGCTCAGACAGGAGGATAGCTATTTCAAAGCCAACCTCAAAAATTTAGCGAGGTGCTAATCAACTCAGTGAGAAACTGTCTCTAAATAAAATACAAAATAGGGATGGAGGTGTGGCTCAGTGGTTAAGCGCCTGTTGCTAGCACTACTGTATTTTAGTCTGGTTCTTCGGTTCCAATGGTAAGGAAGTTCTCTGCATTACCCTGAATTTCCCTTTGTGAGAATATAAGGACACAGAGATAATCACACATTCTTTGTGATTCGCAGTATAGTACAGAAAACAAGTGAAGCTTCCTGTTTTCACTAGGATCACAAAAAAAGGGACACAATGAAAAATAATAACTATTTTTAATAGCATTAGTTGCATTGACTGCTACAAACCAGCAGTTTTACATTAATCCAAAATTCTCACAGAACTTCAAAAATATTACTAAAGAAATATTTATTTGAAAAAGAAGAAAGAAAATGGTTCTTGTTAGGCTGATACAGTTATTACAGTTAGTAGCTCACAGAAACTTACTTTTCTTTTGGTGGTGTTGGGAATGAACCCGGTCCCTGTTATGTGGAATAAACCGTCCCCAATGAAGTACCCCCCCCCCCCCAGCCTAAACTTACTGTCTTATTTTTGGGCACGGGGGCACAGGCCTGTTATCATAGCGGCTTTGAAGGATGAGGGAGGATTGCAAGTTCAAGGCCAGCCTCAACTACTTAGCAAAAGCTTGTCTCAAAATAAAAATATTTTATTTTATTAAAATACAAAGGGCTAGGGATGCTGTTCAGTGATTAAGCGCTCCTGAGTTCAATCTCCAGGACAAAACAAAATCTCAAACAAATTTTTCAGTAAAGAGAGCTAGAGATTTTTTCTTTCTTTCTTTTTTTTTTTTTTTTTGGTACTAGGGATTAAACCCAGGGGCGCTTTACTCCTGGGCTACCTCTCCAGTCATTTTTATTGTGCAACAGAGTCTCGTTAGGTTGCTGTGGGTCAGAGTTAGATATTTTCATTTGTAAAATGAAAATGCCGGTTTTTTGCAAAGAGGCCAAAACCCACCTGCCCACAAGTTCAACACTAAGCAGTGTGAGGATTGAAGCAAATGGCAACTAAGGGAAGGATGGGTTGATGGAGATCTCGCGTGAAGTACACCTTAACTAATTTTCGCGAGATTTTGTATCCTCTTCCTCTGTCTCGTAGGATCCTGGCTAATCTCGCGATCCTTGGGAAGTTCCGTTGGGGAAGATGGCGGCGGCCGCGAGCACCCTTCTCTTCTTGCCGCCGGGGACTTCAGACTGAGCCTTCCCGGGAACAGTGGGGACTATTGGTTCCCTGCATCCCGGGAGCTCCAGTCAGCTTGGTTCCCCTGTTGGTGGTGGGGAAAAGCTTATCTTCTTGTGGCAGATCCAGGCCCTCACCGCCGTCAGGATGAAGGCTCAGGGGGAAACCGAGGGTGAGTGAGAGCGAAAGGAGGGGGCGGACACTACTGGGGGAGCCAATGTGTAAGAAGTGGTAGAGGCCGGTGTCCCATGAGGGCTACTTTCTAGAGGGCATAAAATCCGGGAGGTGGAATGTGCTCTTTAGGTTATGACCATCCTTCCTTAATGATTATAGAGCCCCGACTTGGGGGTAACGAGGACTCCCAACTTTTGTGGAGGTTTTCTGCACAATTAGGGACAGTTTGGCCTGAGAGCATTTTAGCCTAAAGTGGTAGGAGACAGGGCGAGTGAATCTAAAACCTCCTTAAACTTTGTTCAGGGAGAGACGTCTGAATAACATAAGAACAATAATACAAAACGGTGTGTCAGATTACTGGAGGATATTTTGTTTTTGAGTGAAATGGTATTAAAAGCCAGCAGTTCCCTAGAATGTCACAGTGCTCAGATCTTGTGCTTCTGTATATTTTAAAACTGCGCTGGATTTCGTTCTTTCCATCGGAGTAACTCATAACTGCTGAAAAAATAACTTTCTTTTGGAACTTATATTCTCTAAATTTCCACATTCCTGTATAAATGCTTTCTTAGCATTTTGGGCATGCTTATTGCTATAGCCCACTTTCCCCACCTTTAGGAGCAGGCACTGAACCTTGTTTAAAGGGCGCTTAAACACTGGGCCACACCCCCAACCGTTTTTTTTTTTTTTTGTGTGTGTGTGTGTGTGTGTGTTTGGTACTAGGAATTGAACCCCGGGGCGCTTAACCACTGAGCCGCATCCCCCCCACACCCCAACCCTTTTTTATTTTGAGACAGGGTCTTACTAAGTTGCTTAGGTCCTCAGCCCCCAGTCCCTGGGATTACAGACCTGCATCCGCTACAGCTCACTTTATTGTTACTGTTTACTTGTCTTTCATAGTTTGTTTTGCGCTTCTTATACCAGGGACCCTGCCTTACTCAAGTATGTGTACTCTGTAGTGTATAATAGTTGCTCAAAAAGTGTTTGATTTGAGCATCAGCAGGCATCTCAAGAAAAAGAAGATGGGGGCTGGGGCTCAGGGAAGCCACTTGCCAGGAATGTGTGAGGCACTGGGTTGTATTCTCAGCACCATATAAAAATAAATAAACTAAAGATCTGTCAACAACTAAAAAAAATTTAAAAAAGAAAAAAGAAAAAGAAGATGTATGTTTTGAAAGGGAAGAAGAAAAATACACTTCTTGGGTGCAAGGGGATAACAAGTGGAAATGGAAACCTCAGGAGACAGGAGTTTTGTCTAGTTTTCTTACTGTTGTATCCCCAGCATTTGTAATTGTGTCTGGATGAATGACTTTAAAGTGAGAATTGGTAGAAATGTGTTCAAAACTATAAACTGGCTCACATAGTCAAAATCAGTTTTCCAGAAAATGAAAGCATAAAAGGAAAGTTTATTACCTTAATTCTAATTAATCTGTTCATCTTTCGGTACCAACATTAGTTGTCTGTTTTTCTATTTTCTTCCCACCATTGATTATGAACTTTTTCTCCTTTTGATATTGAGTAGTAATGCCTTTTTAAATTTTTTCTTTTGGCAGTACTGGTGAAAGAACCTAGGGGTGTGCTACCACTGAATGATAATAGTGATGGAAGCATCCCTGTGTTCAATCCCCAGTACTGCCAGATTTTATTTTATTTATTTTTTTGGTACCAGGGATTGAACTCAGGGGCACTTGACCACTGAGCCCCATCCCCAGAACCTTTTTATACTTTATTTAAAGACAGGGTTTCACTTAGTTGCTTAGCACTTTGCTTTTGCTGAGGCTAGCTTTGAATTCGCAGTCCTCCTGTCTCAGCCTCCTGAAACGCTGGGATTACATGCTTGTGCCACCACATCCAGTAGATTTTATTTTTATTTATTTATTTTGGTACTGGGTGTTGAACCCACTGGTGCTTTACTACTGAGCTACATATCCAGACCTTTTCTTTTTATTTTGGTACCAGGGATTGAACTCAGAGGCACTCAACCACTGAGTCACATCCCCGCCCTATTTTGTATTTTATTTAGAGACAGGGTTTCACAGAGTTGCTTAGCACCTTGCCATTGCTAAGGCTGGCTATGATCCTCACATCTCAGCCTCCTGAGCCGCCAGGATTGCAGGCGTGCGCCACCCAGCTAAATTTTTTTTTGTTGTTGTTTTTAGTTGTTGATGGAACTTTATTTTATTTATTTGCATGTGGTGCTGAGAATTCAACCTAGTCCCTCACACATGCTATGCAAGTACTCCACCACTGAGCTACAATCCCAGCCCAATCCCCAGACCTTTTTATTTTTTAATTCTAGACAGTCTTGCTAAATTGCTTAGGAACTCTGTAAATTGCTGAGACTGGACTGGAACTTGCTAGCCTCCCTCCCTAGCCTCTGGAATTGCTTACAGTCATGTACCACTACACCTGGCTTTTTATTTTATTTTATTTTTTATTTTTATTTTTATTTTATTTATTTTTTATTTTTGTTACTGGGTATCGAACCCAGAGGTGCCTAAACCACTGAGCAATATCCCCAACCATATTTATTTTTTATTTTGAGACAGGGTCTCACTAAATTGCTTAGGTTTTCACTAAGTTGCTTGGGAACTTGCTGAGGCTGGCCTCCAACTTGCAATCCTCTTAGCTAACCCTCCTGAATCATTGGAATTACAGGTATGCATTATTGTGCCTGGCTTAATGTCTCTCCTTTTAAGAGCATTTCTTATTTTGCATTTCACCGGTCATTTCCACATTTACTTGTCCACACCATATCCTCACAGAACATCTCAGGCATATTATGTTTATTCATGTGGTAAAGTGTCCCTGGGTTCAATTCCCCAGTACCAAAAAAAAGAAAGAAAAAGAATTAGGGTTGGAGGGCTTTGGAGGTTTGTTTACATGCTTAGTCCAGACTGGGAAGCCAGTGTTTTCTACCTTTCTCTTGTTTGCTGATAACCCATCTATCTCTTCCCCATTCACATACTTTTACATGGCCTTACCCCCCCCACTACTGGGTGTCCTATTACACCCCCCAGAGGTGTCCTATTACTGAACTATTCCCCCAGCCATTTTTTCTTAATCTTTTACAAGATTTTACTGTTTCTCAGACTTGCTTCAAACTTGCAATCCTCCTGCCTCAGCCCTCATGAACCATGCACCACCGTGTCCTCCTTTGTCCATATAATTTTAATTACAGTTGAAATTGGCAAATAGAGCCTGTTTTTTTTTTTTATCATACTTATAAATAGCTCTCTTAAGATTATCACAAAACAAAATTAAGGAAGTTGCTGGGTGCAGTGGTGCACTTCTATAATCCCAGCAGCATGGGAGGCTGAGAAAAGAGGATTGCAAGTTCAAAGTCAATCTCTGCAATTTAGTAAGGCCCTAAGCAACTTGGTGAGACCCTGTCTCAAAAAATAAAAGGGTTGGGGATGTGGCTCAATGGTTAATCACCCCTGGGTTCAATCCCTGGTACCCTCCACTAAAAAATAAAAATAAGGAAGGCAGTATTTTCACACTGAAAAGTAATCAACCAGGGGCTGGGGATGTGGCTCAAGCTGTAGCGCGCTCGCCTGGCATGCGTGTGGCCCGGGTTCGATCCTCAGCACCACATACAAAGATGTTCTGCCCGCTGAAAATTAAAAAATAAATATTAAAAAATTCTCTCTCTCTCATTCTCACTCTCTCTTTAAAAAAAAGAAAAGTAACCAACCAGGCTGGGGTTGTGGCTCAGTGGCAGAGTGCTTGCATGTGTGAGGCACTAGGTTCGAACCTCAGCACCACATAAAAATAAGTAAAATAAAGGCATGCTGTCCATTTACAACTACCAAAAAAAAAAAAAATAAATAAATAAAAGAAAGAGAAAAAGAAAATAGTAACCAATAATAACCATAGAAAGGGTAAATTCAAATGTATGCTCAAAATATATTATGCAAGGGATTTCATGTATATTAACATGGTTAGGGATGGGCTAGGGATAGCCTATTTCTGGGCTACAGCCCTTTCATTTTTTACTTTGAGATGAAGTCTCTTTGAGTTGCCAGTGCTGACTTTGAAGCTGTGATTCTCCTGCCTCTCAAGTGGCTGGGATTACAGGTGTGCACCAGTGTGCCCAGTGAAATGGTTGTTTTTTAGTTCTCATGGATGTGTGTTCTCTGATTTTCATTTTGTAAGACCTGTAATGTATGTGTATTCTTGCCATTGAAGGATTCTTTTAATCTGGGTACACTTGTAATCCCAACTACTCAGGAGGTTGAGGCAGAAGGATTTGCTTGGAACTGATAAGTTGAAGCTTAGCCCAGTGAATATGAGACCCTGTGTCTGTCTGTATTGTCTGTTTTTCTCTGTTTTTTTTTTTTTTGGGTGGGGTGGGGTGGGGTGGGGGGAAGATACTGGGGATTGAACCCAGGGGTGCCTGGCTTAAATGTTGTTTTCTTTTTTTTAATATATATTTTTTTAGTTGTCAGTGGATCTTTATTTTTATTTATTTATTTTGTGGTGCTGAGAATCCAACCCAGCGCCTCACACATGCTGGGCAAGCGGTCCACCACTGAGCTCCAGCCCCAGTCCATGTTGTTTTCTTTTAAGAGACAGGGTCTTGCAGGTTGCGGTGGTGCATGCCTGAAGTCCTAGCTACCCAGAAGGCTCAGGCAGGAGGTTCGCAAGTTTGAGGCTAGAATTGACCCTGTCTAAAAAAGGGCTGGGAGGTGTGGCCCAGTAGTAGAGTACTCCTGGTTTCAGTCCCCAATACCACAAAACAAACAACTTTATGTGCTTTGAAGTAAATGATAAACTATTTTAACCGAATTCTTAGATAAAATATGGGGGTTGCGTTTGTAAGAAAAATCGTGGAAGGGCTTGATAAAGTGTTTCTAATAGTGTTTTCTGATTTATATTGCAGAATCTGAAAAGCTGAGTAAAATGAGTTCTCTCTTGGAACGGCTCCATGCAAAATTTAACCAAAATAGACCTTGGAGTGAGACCATTAAGCTTGTGCGTCAAGTCATGGTGAGGATTGTGTTGAAATGGGTGAAGTTGTGCTTAGATAATTACTTAAGAAGTTCAGTTTGGAACATGAATTTGTTCAAACTACCTATAGTAGTGTGTCTTAAGTTTTACTTATCATAAAATACTTGAATACATGGTGATTATCAATTTCAGGGATCTTCTGAGGAGGAATGTATACATTTATTCCTTAGTATCTGGGGGGGATTGTTTTTAGAACTCCCCATGGATACCAAAATCTATGGATGCTTAGTCCGTATTATAAAATAGCAAAGTATTTGTATATGAGCCATGAATTTCTTCCTGGATACTTTAAATGATCTCTCCATTACTTATAATACTTAACACAATGTAAATGCTGCTATATAAATGTTATACTATATAAATTGTGTTTTGTTTTGTACTAGGACTCAAACCCAAGATTGCTTTACCACTGAGCTATATCCCTGGTCCTTTTTATTTCATATTTTGAGATAGGGATTATTAAATTGCTTAACATCTTGCCTCAAACCTGGGATCCTCCTGCCTCAGCCTCCAGAGTCGCTTGAATTACAGGTGTGCACCACTGCACCAGGGTTTTCTCATCTATAATTGGTAAATGCAAGGATGTGGAATTTGAGGATACAGAGTGCTGACTATATTTGTAAAATTGTGTTAGAATACATTGGGCTATTTCATGCAAAGGTGCTAAGAAATACACCTGTGAGAGGCATATTTGATATACTGGTATCGAAACACTCTCTCTCTCTCTCTTTTTTTTTTGGTGTGGTCCTGGGGATTGAACCCAGGGCACTCTATCATTGAGCTACATCCTCAATCCTTTTCATTTTATTTTGAGACAGTCTCATGAAGTTGCTTAGTCTGGCTTAGAATTTGTGATCTTCATGCCTCAGCATTCTGAGACCCTGGGATTACAGGCATGCGCCAACGTGTCTGGTTAAGAGACATTCTTTTTTTTTTTGTACTGAAGATTGAATCCTGGGCATTTCACTGAGTTACATTCCCAACCAAGCCCTTTTTATTTTTCATTTTGAGACAGGGTCTTGCTAAATTGCTGAGGGCCTCACTAAGTTGCTGAGGCGGCTTGGCACTTCTGATCCTCCTGTTTTACGCTCCTAAATCACTGGGATTATAGGCACATGCCACTGCATCTGGCCTAAGAGACATTGTGTCAATCGCCTTCATTATGGTTTGATATTACCTTTACTGTGTATAGTATCAAGAATTTTTGATTCATTCTTCTTTTTAAATACCTTTATTTGACTTATTTTTATGTGGTGCTGAGGATCAAATCAGGTGCCTCATATGTGCTAGGCAAGTGCGCTCCCATTGAACTATAGCCATAGCCCTTGCTTCATTCTTTTTTTCTTTTGTTTTTGTTTTATATATTTTTTTTTTGTATCCGGGATTGAACTCAGGGGCACTCAACCACTGAGCCACATCCCAACCCTATTTTCTATTTTATTTAGATATGGTCTCACTGAATTGCTTAGCACCTTGCTTTTGCTGAGGCTGCCTTTGAACTCATGATCCTCCTGCCTCAGCCTCCCCAGCTGCTGGGATTACAGGCATGCACCACCGTGCCTGGCCCTTGCTTCATTCTTAATGCAGGTGAACTCTAGATTTTCACCTATTCACTGTTAACCTCTTTACAGTGCTGTTTCCTCCTTAATCATTCACCAATATGGGGATCCTTTAGCCAGTTAAGTGGAAGATGGGGGTAGGGGTAAGTGATGATCTGTTTAAAGGTTCTGTGTGGTGGTGTTTTTGTTTTTTTAAAAATATTTTTAGTTATAGATGAACATAATAATTTTTATTTTGTTTAGTTTTTTTTGCGGGGGGTACTGGGGATAAACTCGGGCACTCAACCACTGAGCCACATCCCCAGTCCTATTTTGTATTTTAGAGACAGGGTCTCACTGAGTTGTTTTATAGTGCCTCGTGGTTGCTGAGGCTGGCTTAGAACTCACCATCCTTCTGTCTCAGCCTCATGAGCCACTGGGATCATAGGCATGTGCCACTGTACCTGGCTTGTTTAGGTTTTTCTAATGTGGTTCTGGGCATCAAACCCAGTGCCTCATACATCCTAGGCAAGCACTCTACTCCAGCAAGCACTCTACTCCAGGCAAGCACTCTACTCCAGCTCCTAAAAGCTCAATGTTAGAAGTTCATTCATTTGCTGGGCACAGTGGTGCATGCCTGTAATCTCAGTGACTTGGGAGGCAGAGGCAGAGGCAGGAGGATTGCAAGTTTGAGGCAAACCTCAGCAGCTTTAGCAAGCCTAAGAAACTTAACAAGATGCGTTTCAAAATAAAAAATTAAAAGGGCTGGGAATGTGGATCAGTGGTTAAGTGCCCTTGGGTTAAATTCCCTGATACCAAAAAGAGTTCATTCATATGATTCCTGTGACAGTGACATCACATAGGAAACCTTATTCCCATTTTTTTGATCTTGGTTGTAGTTATATGTAGTTAAATGCTCTATCACTTTGTGATTGCTTCACTTGTGATTTATTAACTTTTCTGTATTCTAGTTGGGCCTGGAGGTATGTACCTGTAATTCCAGCAAGTCAGGAGGCTGAGGCAGGCAAGACCAGTCTCACTAACTATTTCAAAATAAAAAATAAAAAGGGCTGAGACTTAAGCTTAGTGGTGAAGCACCCCTGGGTTCAATCCCCAGTACCAAAAGAGAAACAAAAACAAAAAACAAAACTTTTCTGTATTCTGTATGTTGTACTTAATGTTTTTTTATTTTTTTTTAAAGAGAGAGAGAGAGAGAGAATTTTTTAATATTTATTTTTTAGTTTTTCGACACAACATCTTTGTTTGTATGTGGTGCTGAGGATCGAACCCGGGCCACACACATGCCAGGCGAGCGCTCTACTGCTTGAGCCACATCCCCAGCCCCCTTATTTCTTATTCTTATTTTTCCTTATGAAAAATTCTGAACTGGGGATTATACCCAGGAGGGTCTCACTGAGTTGGTGAAGCTGGCTTTGAACTCGTGATCCGTCTGTCTCAGTGTCCTGAGCCACTGGGATTATAAGTGTGCACCACCACACCCAATTTTTTTTTTTTTTAATATTTTTTTGGTTCTTGATGGACCTTTAATTTAGAGATTTTTTTTTTTTTAATATTTGTTTTTTAGTTTTCGGCGGACACAACATCTTTGTTTGTTTGTGGTGCTGAGGATCGAACCCGGGCCGCACACATGCCAGGCGAACGTGCTACCGCTTGAGCCACATCCCCAGCCCCTTAATGTTGTTACTCTCTTCTCCCTACCAAATTTTACTTTGGTTTCAGAATAAGTCCAGTTTAGTAGATTAGTGTTTAAAATGATCTTATCAGCACTAGCAGAAGAATTAAATTTGTTGTAAAAAGACTTGAACTTGAGGCATTGGGGATGTGCCTCAGTACTGGAGCACTTGCCTAATAGCATCTTCTAGACCCCAGGTTTAGTCTGCAGTACTGCCGAAAACAAAAAACAAAACAAAAAACTCCCTTGACTCCAATATTTACTAGTTGACATTCAACAAATTAATATAACCTCTTTGAATTTCAGTTTTCTTATCAGGAAAATGGAAGCATTATGACAATTTGCTCTTCCATATTTTTTAAAATTTTTTTTTAAAAACTTATTTTTTAGTTGTATTTGGACACAATACCTTTATTTCATTTGTTTATTTTTATGTGGTGCTGGGGATCTAACCCAGGGCCTTGCATATGCTAGGCAAGTGCTCTGCTGCTGAGCCACAGCCCAGCCCCTTTCATAAGTTTTGTTGTAAGGATCACATGAGATAATGGATATCAAAATATCAGAAATGGGGCCTGGGGTTGTGGCTCAGTGGTAGAGTGCTTGCCAAGTATGTGTGAGGCACTGGGTTCGATCCTCAGCACCACATAAAAATAAATGAAAAAAATAAAGGTCTGTCAACATCTAAAAAAAATTTAAAAAAAAGTGAATTGCAGTTTTTCACTCTGGAAATTAAGAGGTCTTATTTAAAGCCCCAAGGCTATCACATTCTTGTTTGAAATATATTCCTTTAAGTGATATTGTCATTAAAGACATGAACATGAGATAGAGAGATTCCAGGTGGCTCTTAAGGGCCTCTCTTTACCTGGGCTACTACTAGTGTTTTGTTTTCATAACCATGGCTTCCCTTTGAACTTATCTCAGTTGTACAGGTTCAAAAATTTGGGGCCAGGAAATGTGGCTTATTAGTAGAGTGCTTTCCTAGTGCACGTTTGAGGCCCTGAGTTTGATACCCAACAATACATACACAGAAAAGGAAAAGAAAGAAAGAAAAAACAAATGCAAGTAAGGCTTTTAAGAATTTTCATCAGCTGGCATACTAACCAAATCTCGGTAAATTAGCATGGAAATCAGAATGCTTATTTATTAACTTATGACAGGGTTTATTTTTCTATTTTCCAAAATACTGATATTCACTGCCCAGAATACCCCCTTCTCTATTCAGGATACAAAGGAAGCCAGATTATTAATAAATCAAGTGTGTTTTATGAGGATGAGCATGGAATTAAAGAAGAGAGAGACTTATTAGGGCATGAAAAAAAAATCTGAAAAACACCCTTTGTACTGTAAAATTTCACGTTTTGGGGATCTGGAATTTTTTTTTTTTTTTTTTTTTTTAAATACCAGGGATTAAACCCAAGGGTGCTTAACCACTGACCCATATCCCTGGCCCTTTTTATTTTGAGACAGAGTCTCACTAAATTGCTGAGGGTCTCACTAAATTGCTGAGGCTGGCCTCAAACTTGCAATCCTTTTTCTGGTCTTAGCCTCCTGAGTGTGCCACCCTGGCCGGCTGGGGACTGGAATGTTTTGCATAAAGAAACTTTTTCTCTAGTTAAAGTTAGAAACACTGTGCTGAATTTTTGCTCATTGGAAGTTTATCTTGTGAACTATACATTCTGTTTCCTAGAGTCTAGTCTGACTAAGGTTTGGTTGTGTTTCTCAGGCTGCATACACCTTGGTATATTTGGGAATTCCCAATTCTCATGAGCCACCTCATTTATCTGTCTAATCTTAGGTGGTAATCATTCCTTTGGATTTTTCTTTAAAGCTTTATCTTACTTTAGATATAGGAATACAATATTCTGCTATATATGGATATTGCTATACTTTCTTCCTTTGGATGGATAGACAGAGTAATAGTGAAGAGGCTATAGATTGTATAGATGATATGAACTATCCTAAAATATTACTTTCAGGATAATATGTATGTTAACCTTAAACATGGTTGACTTCATTGGTCTTTACATCAATTGTTTTCCCACTTGATATAGGAGAAGAGGGTTGTGATGAGTTCTGGAGGGCATCAACATTTGGTCAGCTGTTTGGAGACTCTACAGAAGGCTCTCAAAGGTTTGTAAATATCTTTGAAATATACTGATTTTATAAAAATCTCTTTAAGAAAGTCTGTTTTATATTAGAAATACAAATTGAGGTAGGTCAACTTTCTCTGCTATGTGTTGTTCTTACTTTCATTTATGGATTTGAAATCAGCTCTTTCCTGAACTTTTTTTGGGGGGCGGGGTAGTGGTGCCAGGAATTGAACCCAGGAGCACTTAACCATCACGCCACATCGTGGGTCCCTTTTTATATTTCATGAGAGACAGGGTCTTGCTGAGTTGCTTAGGGCCTCACTAAGGTGCTCAGGCTGGCTTTGAACTTGCAATCATCATACTTCAGCGTCCTGAGCCACTGGGATTACAGGTGGTGTGTTACCGCGTCTGGCTCTTTCCTGAAAAAAAAAAATATTTTATTAGTTGTTGGTGAACCTTTATTTATTTTTATGTTGTCGTGAGACTCCAACCCAGTGCCTCACACATGCTAGGCAAGCATTCTACCACTGAGCCATGACCCTAACTCCTGATTCCTGAACTTTAAAACATTTGAATGTGATCTTACTTTGGAGGCTGATAGAGACTTAAAAGATAATTAATGAAGATATAAGATAGCAGAAAAAAAAGAGAGATTTTCTTCTGTACCTATTCTTTTCTAATTAATTCTCGATAAGATACACTTAAAAAATTTTTGTTTTTTAGTTGCTGATGGACCTTTATTTTATTCATTTATTTATATGTGGTGCTGGGAATGGAACCCAGTGCCTCACACATGCTAGGTAAGCACTCTTAGCATTCAACCACAACCCCAGCCCAGACGGTGGAATTTTTTAAAATTATTTTTTAGTTGTAGATGGACACAATACTTTTATTTATTTTTTTATGTGGTCCTGAGGATCAAACCCAGTGCCTTACACATGCCAGGCAAGCACTCTACCACTGAGCCAGCCCCACAAGATTGAATTAAATTTTTTTTTTTTTTAAGTGTTGATGGACACAGTACCTTTATCTTATTTATTTATTTTTATGTGGTGCTGAAGATCAAACCCAGTGCCTCATCCATGCTAGGGAAGCGTTCTACCATTGAACTACATCTGCAGCCCAGAAGATGGACATTTTAGCTATCTAGAATGTTTTCAAGAAAGCAAACATAAAATTTAAATCATGAGCTTGATTATTCATACTTATAATGACTAATTCTGTTTTTGGGGAGACAGGAAAGTAAAAAACAGATTTTAAGGAGCTGTGAATGCAGCCCAGTGGTACAGTGTATGCTTAGTATACACAGAGCCCTGGGTTTAGTCCCAAGCACCACAGAAGTAGATAGACACACAAATTTTGCTGTGATCCACCACAAGTGAATGTGATTCACTTGAGTAATTTTTTCTTTTGTATTTGTAGTAAAATACATATAACCTAAAATTTATCATTTTAACTATTTTTATTTTTTATCTTAATTATATAGTTCTTTTGTTTTTTTTCCCCTACTGGAATTGAACCCACAGGCACTTTACCATTGAGATATATTCCCAGTCCTATTTATTTATTCATTCATTCATTCGTTTATATATGTGTGTGTGTGTGTGTGTGTGTGTGTGTGTATGTATG